>NC_090647.1:352032729-352327729 GCF_040937935.1 Hyperolius riggenbachi | reverse complement strand
TCGACTGCACTGAATGGGAGGCTCTTGAGGCACCCTGCCTGGAGGAATGGACAGAGAACACCATCTCCTACATCAGCTTCTGCGAGGAATTGTGCATCCCCACAAAGACTTTCAGGGTCTATCCTAACAACAAGCCTTGGTTTAACGGCAAGCTACGCCGGCTCCGGAAAATCAAGGAAGTAGCGCACAAGTCCGGCACACCGGAGGAGTTTAAGGCAGCTAGGTACACCCTTAAGCGCGAACTTAGTGCTGCAAAGAAGGACTACTCCAGAAAGCTGGGCCTCAGCCTTCGATCCAACAACACACGGGAGGTCTGGGAAGGCCTTAGGGCAGCCACAAACTTCAAACCCTCCCCTCATCATGCTCCTCCGAGCCTTGCACTAGCTGAAAAACTTAACGAGTTCTACTGCAGGTTCGAAAACCAATCCACCCACACAGCAGACCACGGGGCCACCCCCAGGGCACCCCCCACATCCACTTCCCTCAGCACAGACAGGGCCCTCCCAGCTCCGTTAGAAATCCAGGCATCTGACGTCCTCAGGCACCTCCGGAAATTGAATCCCAGGAAAGCCTCTGGCCCAGATGGCGTGTCATCCATGTGCCTGAGAACATGCGCCAGCCCCTGTACTGTCTGCCATATTTCAGAAATCCCTGATGAGTGGCATAGTCCCCTCCTGCCTCAAAAGGTCCACCATCATACCAGTCCCCAAAAAAACAGGAGTCACGGACCTCAACAACTACAGACCTGTTGCCCTTACCCCAACTGTCATGAAGATCTTCGAAAAACTGGTCCTCAGTCATCTGAAAGCCTCCACCGATGCTCTCCTAGATCCTCTACAATTTGCATACAGAGCAAACAGGTCCATAGAGGATGCCATTAACATCAGTCTGGAGTTCATCATGGAACATCTGGACAGACCTAACACCTATGCGAGGATCCTCTTCCTAGACTTCAGCTCTGCCTTTAATACAATCAGCCCGAACATCCTGCATAACAACTTAGTGCAACTCGGGCTTGATCAAACTCTCTGCACTTGGATCAAAGACTTCCTCACGAACAGGACGCAACAAGTGAAACTGGGCAGTTGCCTCTCCCGAGTGAGGACCACGAACACTGGCGCCCCCCAAGGCTGTGTACTGTCCCCGATCCTTTTTTCCCTGTATACGAACAGATGTACCTCAACTGCCGACTGTGTTAAGGTCATTAAATTTGCAGACGACACCACCATACTTAGCCTCATCAGTGGAGAGGATGAGCGCTCCTACCAGAGCGAGATCGAGCGTATCTGCGGTTGGTGTAAGGATAACATGCTCGTCCTAAACGCTGCGAAGACTGTCGAGCTGGTTGTGGATTTCAGGAAGCGCCCTCCCCCACTTAACCCGGTCTTCATCGAAGGCACGGAGGTCACCAGAGTATCAAGTGTTCGGTTCCTGGGCACTACCATCACCAAAGACTTGAGATGGAGGGAAAACACCACTAAATGCCAAAAGAAGGCACAGCAACGGCTGTTCTTCCTAAGACAACTAAGGAAGTTTGGCATGCCACAGGAGTTGATGTCAAGCTTCTACACTGCCACCATAGAGTCAATCCTATGCTCCTCCATCATCGTCTGGCATGGCGGCGCCACCTCAAGCGACAAGTACAAACTACAAAGAGTAATAAATGCTGCAGAAAGAATAATCGGTACACCCCTGCCACCACTGGACCTCCTCCATGCATCCAGGCTGAGGACAAGGGCAAATAGGATCACGCAAGATCCCCTCCACCCAGGCGGTCGCTTCTTCAACCGCATGCGCTCTGACCACCGTTACAGAGCTATTTCCACCAAGACCTCTAGACAAAGGAACTCCTTTTTCCCCCAAGCAGTGCGCCTTCTGAACTCATGCACTGCATACAGCAAAGCTAAATAGCAGGACTGTCACCCAGGCCTGGTGCGGTTCTTCATTCCATGTTCTTTTGCACCTAGGCCTTACTAACTCATTAGCAGGACTAGCGGCTACGCACCTATCCTATCTGTCTTTACTGCATAGCGTACTTGCACTACATGTTTTCAATGCCTATATCTGTTTTCAATGTTTTCTGTTTTTTGTATTGCACCACTATGTTTTAATGTTGTTCTTGCACTATGCTCTATACCGATGTGTACCACAAACAATTCCGAGTGTGGCAACCGCTGCACTTGGCGAATAAATATGATTCTGATTCTGATATATATATAATTTATGTACAGTGGCTTGCAAAATTATTCGGCCCCCTTGAAGTTTTCCACATTTTGGTACATTACTGCCACAAACCTGAATCAATTTTATTGGAATTCCACATGAAAGACCAATACAAAGTGGTGTACACGTGAGAAGTGGAACAAAAATCATACATGGTTCCAAACATTTTTTACAAATCAATAACTGCAAAGTGGGGTGTGCGTAATGATTCAGCCCCCTTTGGTCTGAGTGCAGTCAGTTGACCATAGACATAACCTGATGAGTGCTAATGACTAAATAGAGTGCACCTGTGTGTAATCTAATGTCAGTACAAATACAGCTGCTCTGTGGCGGCCTCAGAGGTTGTCTAAGAGAATATTGGGAGCAACAACACCATGAAGTCCAAAGAAAACACCAGACAGGTCAGGGATAAAGTTATTGAGAAATTTAAAGCAGGCTTAGGCTGCAAAAAGATTTCCAAAGCCTTGGACATCCCACGGAGCACTGTTCAAGTGATCATTCAGAGATGGAAGGAGTATGACACAACTGTAAACCTACCAAGACAAGGCCGTCCACCTAAACTCACAGGCCGAACAAGGAGAGCGCTGATCAGAAATGCAGTCAAGAGGCCCATGGTGACTCTAGACAAGCTGCAGAGATCTACAGCTCAAGTGGGGGAATCTGTCCATAGGACATCTATTAGTCATGCACTGCACTAAGTTGGCCTTTAAGGAAGAGTGGCAAGAAGAAAGCCATTGTTAACAGAAAAGCATAAGAAGTCCCATTTGAAGTTTGCCTCGAGTCATGTGGGGGACACAGTAAACATGTGGAAGAAGGTGCTCTGGTCAGATTGGTCAAAATGCTATGTGTGGCGGAAAACTAACACTGCACATCAATCTGTACACACCATCCCCACTGTCAAATGTGGTGGCAGCATCATGCTCTGGGGGTGCTTCTCTTCAGCAGGGACCGGGAAGCTGGTCAGAGTTGATGGGAAGATGGATGGAGTCAAATACAGGGCAATCATGGAAGAAATCCTCTTGGAATCTGCAAAAGACTTGAGACTAGGGTGGAGGTTCACCTTCCAGCAAGACAATGACCCTAAACATAAAGCCAGGGCAGCAATGGAATGGTTTAAAACAAAACATATACATGTGTAAAGGCTCCTACACACATCAGACCATAGTCTTTGGAAAATGAAAGATCACAGACCAATTTTACCCCCTTCCATGTAGTATGAGAGCCATACCTACACAGTCTATTCTATGGAGCTGAACTCCCCATCAGACAGAAATCTTTGCAAGATGCTGCACACAAAGATGCTGTAGACATTCAAAAGATCAGTATCTGCAAAAGATCTGTTCCTGCAAAAGATCCGTTCCTGCAAAATGCATTCATAGTCTGATATCTGCAGATAAACATACACACCTTGTTTAACAGACATTCATCTGCAGATCAGATCCAGCAGGATAGATTTTCAGATCTGCAGATGATTGTCTGATCTGCAGATGAATGTCAGTTAAACAAGGTGTGTATGATGATCTGCAGATCTCACAGACTATGAATGCAATTTGCAGGAACGGATCTTTTGCGGATACTGATCTTTTGTGTCTGTACAGCATCTGTGTGTGCAGCATCTTGCAAAGATTTTTTTCTGATGGAGAGTTCAGCTCCATAGAATAGACTGTGACGGTATGGCTCTCATACTGCATGAAGGGTGGTACGATTGGTCTGTGATCTTTCATTTTCCAAAGACTATAGTCTGATGTGTGTATGAGCCTTTAGAATGGCCCACTCAAAGTGCAGATATAAATCCAATCGAGAATCTGTGGCAAGATCTGAAAACTGCTGTTCACAAACGCTGTCCATCTAATCTGACTGAGCTGGCGCTGTTTTGCAAAGAAGAATGGGCAAGGATTTCAGTCTCTAGATGTGCAAAGCTGATAGAGACATACCCTAAAAGACTGGAAGCTGTAATTGCAGCAAAAGGTGGTTCTACAAAGTATTGACTCAGGGGGCCGAATAATTACGCACACCCCACTTTGCAGTTATTTATTTGTAAAAAAATGTTTGGAGTCGTGTATGATTTTTGTTCCACTTCTCACGTGTACACCACTTTGTATTGGTCTGTCACGTGGAATTCCAATAAAATTGATTTATGTTTGTGGCAGTAATGTGCCAAAATGTGAAAAGCTTCAAGGGGGCCGAATAGATAGATAGATAGATATATATATAAATATCTATCTATCTATCTATCTATCTATCTATCTATCTATCTAGCCTGAAGGGGGAGTGCATAACTTGTATTCATTACAACAGAGGCAGTCCATTCCTCCCTGGATCTATATCTCTCTCTCTCTTTTTCTCTCTCTCTCTCTCTCTCTCTCTCTCTATCTATCTATCTATCTATCTATCTATCTATCTATCTATCTATCTATATATATATATATATATATATATATATATATATAGCCTGCAGGGGGAGTGCATAACTTGTATTCATTACAACAGAGGCAGTCCATTCCTCCCTGGATCTATATCTCTCTCTCTATCTATCTATCTATCTATCTATCTATCTATCTATCTATCTATCTATATATATATATATATAGCCTGCAGGGGGAGTGCATAACTTGTATTCATTACAACAGAGGCAGTCCATTCCTCCCTGGATCTATATCTCTCTCTCTCTTTATCTATCTATCTATCAATCTATCAATCTATCTATCTATCTATCTATCTATCTATCTATCTATATATATATATATATATATATATATATATAGCCTGCAGGGGGAGTGCATAACTTGTATTCATTACAACAGAGGCAGTCCATTCCTCCCTGGATCGACAAAGCTTGAGAGACAAATGTTGCACAAGTTATAAGTACACAATGCTGGAAAGTTAGGGGAAATTATTACCGCTGCATCATGCATCAACCCTAGTTGCACTAACAGTTATATACTCACACAGGGAGAGAAGGCACAAGTGCTCTGAACCAAGCAGCTTCTCTCCTGTATATGGGTGAACAAAAGACTCCTGCCTCCTACAAATGCACAGACGAAGCTTATGCATTCCTCAGACCACATCCACAGGTGTTGTAACTGCATGCAATAGAGATATAAGCTTCACATAAAAGAAATGCATGTTAGCAGGGATGCCTTGTTCAGGCTTCTCATGGTCCACGCCCTAACCTCTCTCAAAAGGTATCTTATTTATTTAAAAGAGAACAAGTATGCCATGTGACTCGAGAACGACCTGCAAGAAAAGACAGTTGTTTACTTATATAGGGAGAGAGCGCAAGTGCTCTGAACCAAGCTAACACTTATTGCTTTTATATGGCGCTGATGTCTTTATTGCGTGCAGTTTTCAGCACCTGCATGTGGGCAGAGGAGTGCATAAGCTTTTACTGTGCATTTGCAGGAAGTGGGAGGTTTGTTTTTTCACCTATACACAGGGCTGGTGCTGTTTGGTTCAGAGCACTTGCACTTTCTCTCCCTATGTGAATGCACTAGTGCTGTGCGGCTGCGAATGGGCGCATCGGTACGGAGCATGCACGATTAAAGTCTGGGGAGTAAAGGACAAACAACCGGAAAAATAATTTAAATTGTGAGAAAATGGCATTGCGGCAGGATTGCTAGGCGAATTTTCCTGCGCGCCTATACTTTGTATAGGATCTCAAGTGCAGCAAAAATGTAAACACGATGTTGATTGTGATCAGGAAAAATTGGACCTGCATGATGGGTCTGTAAAGAGGACTGAAAAGTAGGATTCCCCTTGCATGTAATGATTGAAGAACTATGTATTACTATGTATGTATTACTATGTCATGCCAGACTAAGGCATGAAAAACGTTAATTCCAAAAACATTTATTAAAGTCATGAAGTTCAATTTCTTTTTCCATGTATATCTTCTAATTAAAAATAGTTTGTCAGTTTCCATTGTGCCCCTTGAGCTGAGGTTTACTGGTCCTGAGTGAAGACTTGTGGACTATGACCGAAATGAAGTTTGCATTGAAAATAGCTCAGCTTCTGATGGCATGAGTGCAGTATTGTAAGGTTGAGTCTTCCTGCAGATTTTGACAGGTGGTGGCATAATTCTGCAATGCTATTGTCTGTCTCTACATGGATGATAGAGCTCAAGGACACTGATCAGTTTTGCAGCTCATAAAGAAATGACAAGCTGACATTATTGTAGTGTTGCCTTTGCACGGTTCATTCCAAGCACAGGCAATCAGCTTTGACAATGTCAGGACATACTAATTGGCTGCACTTGATGTCAGCCTGTGAATTGAAACGCTCTACAGCAGCGTCGGGCTGGAAATCTGCAGTTTTTTTTTATTTTCTCTTGTGAGAAGTGTTTTGCTGTCTGCTAAAAATAAAAGCTCAAGGTACTCCAAGCTAAAATTCTGTACGGCTAGTCTTCAGCTCGGACAAAGCTCTTGCTCTGCTTTGTGCAGGTCTGCTTCAGAGTCGGAGAGTGAAGCTACTATAGTAACTGGAGAGTGTGCTGCAGGCTGAAAGAGAAGCGGGGAAAGGAGCAAGTAGAAAGGGGAGCTCCTCCTGCTGCTTTCACTTGTGTGTGCCATGTGCAAAATGTGGGTACTCTGCAGAAAGTATCTGTTCTTTGCAGCACCCTCCAGTGCCTTAATTTTTACCCTTCTGTTGGAGTTCTCTTGTCCATTAGTGGCAGTGCTTCCCAACCCTGTCCTGAGCCATCGGTCAAAAAAACCTCCCCCTCATACCCCCCCCCCCCCCCACTTACCCAGGGCTTCCTCCAGCCCCTTGCAGCTGACATGTCCCATGCTGGCAACTCCGCTCGCAGCCGCCGGCCAGGGGTTCCCGGTGGGCGACCTCCTCTAGTGCGCCTGCGTGAGCTCCTCTCTCAGTCAAGTCCACATTGTCAGCAATAGTTCTGCACCTGCGCAGTACACCGTGGACAACGTGGGCTTGATTGACAGCTGCGCCGTAGAGACGACCTCGAGGTCACCCTCTGCACCGGTGGGGACCCAGGGCCAACGGCTGAGAGTGGAGCTGTGGCGTGGGACATGTCAGCTGCAAAGGGCTGGAGGAAGCCCTGGGTAAGTAGAACGGGGGGTGGGGGAGGGGGTTTTTGACTGATGACTCCTTTAAATACTTAATGTAATTAAGGAAGTATATCTTTGCCCCGGAGAGTTAATCTTAGCTCCAGGGGCATACATATACGTAACCTAGCCACAATCACCGTCGCTTGTGCTCCGTCACTTTCACGTCGCCCCCGCTAGTAGGTTGATCGGTGAATGGGAACGCAAATTCCCAATCACTGATCAATGTGCCTGTGATTACTGATCACCAGCATCAATGAGATGCCGGTGGTCATTGAGAAGGGAAAGTAAAAGCATACACTATTTCCTGTGAACTGTTCACAGTACACAGGTATAAACTGAAGGGAGTAAATCTAGTGACCAAATAGTAAAATGACACCCTAGTACATACATTGCGAACGTGCTGAAACCAGCGCAGGAGATTTGGGCGCAGCCGGCGCCAATATAGGCTGTAATAGGAATTACGGCTATAGCAGGCACAGGGAGTAACTTCAGCACCGTCAGAAGACGGAGCTGAAGTTACTTTTAAAACATAATAATTGGGCTTCCAGCACTTGCTGCAAGTCGAATTATTTCATTCCCCACTATCCATGGCGGCCTGGAGGGGGAATAGTATTTAATACGGCCGGGACTTGTGCGGCAGCAGGATCAGCCATAAATACCGGCTGAATCCTGCGCCCAAGTCTCCAGCGCCATCATCTCTAGTACGCCATACATTGAATTAAATAAAAATGAACAAATCCCCAATTAAAATTAACCCCTTACCTCCCCTACTCTCCCATAGTTGCCAAAATAAAACCTTTGTATATAAAAAAAAAAGACATTTTTAATATGAATCTCACAAGGGTATATTACTGTTTTTGCAGATAAGGGATTGTAATTAGTGATGGACGCAAAACTGAAAAATATACCTTTTATTAAAGTAGGTGAAGACAAATACAAATTTGTGTGGGAAAATGTAAACAGCAGCCATTCCTACACTGTTAATGGTAGGGTTCTCAAACTTTGCACAGTTGGTCACTGGGTGACTGGGATTAACATTCTGAAAATGGGTGTAGCCTACAAAAGCCAATCAAAATTCACCTATTTATTTCAAGGGGAATATTTTAAAGGGACTCCGAGCAGTGCAGAAACTATGGAAAGATGCATACTGTATCATTTTAAAGCTCTCTTTCTCCTCTTTCCAATGATGTATAAACCGCCGCCCTACGCCTTTTAGTTTTCGCTATTTTCGCGGCCGCGGCAATTTCAATCGCCCACCCGCTACAAACAGTTGTAAAGCTGCGTTTCCTCACAGCGTAGACTGAAGCTATGAAGGACCCCTGCACTCTGACAGGCAATAAATCAGCCATTTGACACAGAGGGGGGATGGATAGACAGCCGAGATAAGGTGGCTGATTTATTGCCTGTCAGAGTGCAGGGGTCCTTCATAGCTTCAGTCTACGCTGTGAGGAAACGCAGCTTTACAACTGTTTGTACTAGTGGACGGCTAGGCTCGTGAGTGCGGAGAAACCAAAACAACCAGATGACAGGCAAGTTAGATCTGAAAAAAAATAAACAGTCATACCAGATGTTCCCCATAAGTAATGTACTGGTCTGTTTAGTCCGACGCTTAGGATGCAAATGAGGGGATACTGAAAGCTAAAGTGACGGAGCAAGCAGCTCTGTTTATTTTTTTAAAACTAAAGCTTTTTTTATTGCAGCTTCTTTTGGATGCTGGCTTAATTTTATGCTGCATTAATTTAAACAGTAATTCGCCATAGCGCCCCTTTAAATACTTTTTAGGGAATATCTTTATAAAGAATAAAAGCCTTGCTGAGAATCCCCTATGAAGAGATGGACTAGTCCAAAACCTGTTGCATCTGTCAGATTTCTACTACCTACTGTAAGTGACAGCAACATGGGAGAAAAGTAATTTATGGCTCATTTTACTCAGGAAGAAACATACTTCTTATTTGTATGTGTTTGCACATATTTTAAATTTTACAAATTTTGCCATAGTGCCCCTTTAAAACTTATGTTCTAAAATTGGATGCCAACTTTGGTTTCAATTTGTATGTTGCTTAGATTTGGGCCAATACAGATAGACAACAACTTCATTTGTTTGGCCAAAAATCAAAGTTGCATATATGTTGCAGCAAATTTTGCATCAGCCCAGAAATGCATATTGCCTAGCCCTAGACAATTTTCTTTGTAGACGGTATAATGGAGTAATGTGATCTATTTGAAGAGGAACTCCAGTGCATGGAGATGGCACCACCATAGGCCGTAATAGGAATTACAGCTATAGCTGTGCACAGCCAGTAACGTCGGTGTCGTCAGAAGACTGAGCTGAAGTTGCGCATAAAACACTGCAATAGAAGCCGATTTACATTATTCCCCCACTATCCACGTGGACCTAGAGCGGGAATTGTATTTATCGCCGCCGGGAACTTGTGCAGCAGTAGGATAAGCCATATACCACCAGTATCCTGCACCCAAGTCTCCCGGCGGCCTATTCATATGTATGTGTATATAATACCGCCCACTCTGGGAGGTCATAGCCTACGCTATTTATTATGCAGAATTCTCTTCCCAGGGCATTCTGGGGGACCAGGTGTTTCTGCTGGCTTTGAAATATGCAGTAAACAAACATTCCACGCTGATGCACCTGACAAGAATGATGATGCCACCTGTGATAAATTTCAGAATGTAAATGAGCAAACAAGTGGTTTGACCCAGCACTCTCAATGGAGACAAGCGTGCTATAGCTGATCAGAACTTGTTGCTCATCAAGTTCAAAAATAGCAAAAAAAGAGATATCAGCAGCACCGCTACAGTGAAAAAGTTAGCTCTTTTATTAGTGCAGTAAAATCATGTGGCAAAGATAGAGCTGGAGGCAACTACAGCCCGCTGTTTCGAAGCGACATGCTTCTTCTTCAAGTTGCAAGCTCATAATGACAAACAATGTTCTCATACCTTCTTAAATATGGCCACACATTCAAATGTCAGCCAATCCACAAATGAGACTTGAGAAGTGACCAATCAGAGCAGACCAAAAGAATGGAGGACCTGATGGGGAACTTCAGTACACAGGAAGTACAACCCACAAGTGATCTCACTGCAAGAAAACACTCCCATAAGAAAAACGGCTGCTAAACCACACCCAAAACGGACCTGATGGGGAACTGCCATGTACGCGTAAAAATCACCTGATGCGTAAAAATGTACGCATAAACCCCAAACGCGAAAACGCATGAAAACAGTATGCTAAAGGCATCCACAATGAATGCCAACAAGAAAAGACGCGTAAAAAGCATAAAAATATACGCAAAAAATCTAGGAACGCGTGGAAGAATAATGCGTAAAAACCTCTGAATAAATGCTAACAAAGCGTACGCGTAAAAAGATGGGAGTGGCGTATAAACATACGCAAATAGTTAAAGTAAACTGTGCATAACACTACATGTAAAAAAATTACAAAAGACAAAAACCAGTCAAATATACATATGCAAAAATGTACAAATATTGATATGCTCTGATTGGTCACCGCTCATGCATAAATATAAAGAACCTTAATCACATAAGATATAGAAAAGTACAGGAACAACCTTAAGAAAATATTATCTCAGAATATAAATACTAGATACATCCCATAAATTATTCCAAAAATTGCCGAAAAAACCCCAAACCTATGTTACTGGTCCTGATTGCCACCCACATCCGAATCTTCTTAAATACAAAACAATAAATCGTACTCCCTATTTAAACCTCCTCGACCTACAGTTCCTAAACGTCTAATCCATCCTGCTTCACATTTCAGTAATGCTTTCAATCTATCCCCACCACGTAATGTCCTAGGTGCACTGTCTATGACTTGTATCCTAAGTTGTGACACTGAATGTCGAGACTCGACAAAATGGGACGGCACTGCTTGTTCTCGATTCTGACCACGTATCGCACACTTGTGTGATGAAAGACGTACACGTAAAGATTGTGTCATCATGCCAGCATAAGCTAAGCCACAAGGGCATTTAATAAGATACACTACATATGTTGAATCGCAAGAATAGCATCCACGGATCTTAAACTCATTTCCCAAAGATGGGTGATTGAAACTATCACCTTTGACAATATGGCTACAAGCATGGCAACTTAAACATGGATAAGTGCCAAATCTGCTCGCCGAGTCAGTAACTACAGGTGTTGTCCCATACTTGTCTCGTCCCATTTTGTCTCTAATTGTGGGAGGTCTTTTAAAAGACAGAAGTGGGGGATATCTGAACTCATGAACTTGTGGGAAGGACTGGCGTAAGAGGCCCCAATGTTTCCGTACAATGGACCCCAGCTGAGCACTGCAGGCATTGTAAGTGGAAACAAAGGGGAGTCTAAGGCCCTGCTGGCGTCTAGGTCTACTGTCCCGTTCTTTAAAGGTATGGTCAGGATAACCTCGTTGCTTGAATTTAGTAACAGTCTCCTGGAGTCGTTGGTCACGCATAGCCTGGTCAGTAATGTAACTGTAAACAGACGGGACTTTGCAATGGAGGAAGAAGTGCTGCGCTGGAGAGGGCCCCTGGGTGAGTAGTTCTATTTGCTCAAAGGGCTTAGACAGGGAAGGGGGGAAGCGAGGATGGGGGGGAGGGGTAGAGGCCACCCGCACGCCGCACAGAAGGGGGATCCCCCCACACGCCGCACAGAAGGGGGATCCCCCAGCCCAAAATACCCCGCACAGAAGGGGGATCCCCCCACCCGCAGAGAGGGATCCCCCAGCCCAAAATACCCCGCACAGAAGGGGGATCCCCCCGCTCGCCCTAGCACATTCTCTCCCTAGGGATTCCCTAGGGAGAAGCATGCAGCAGCCTTCAGAGGCTGCTGCAGCGCTGCTGATCACAGCGTGAGAGGGGAAAGTGCAGGACGAGCTGAGCTCGTCCAGAACATTTCCAGCAAGTTTTCTTTGGACGACCTCAGCTCGTCCAGAACGCTAAGCAGGTTAAAGGAAACCTAAACCGAAAAAAAAGTGAGTTTTACTTACCTGGGGCTTCTACCATCCCCATGCATTCATCCTGAGCCCTCGCAGTCACTCATTGTTCTTCCGGTCCCCAGCTGCCAACTAGTTTCGTTTTTGGCCTCCATGCGTACCTTTTTACACATTCCAGCTGGTGCAAGAAGCTATTGCGGACATTAACACGTACATTTGTACACGTTGCGGTTGCAATGCGTAAAATTTTACGCATTGCACCCGTAACGTGTAAAATGCATTTGTTGTCTGCGATAGCTTCTTGCACCAGCGGGAATGCGTAAAAAGGTACGCATGGCGGCCGGCCAACTCCCAGTCGGCATAAGCGAAACTAGCTGGCAGCGGGGGACCGGAAGAACCATGAGTGACTGCGAGGGCTCAGGATGGCTGCATATTTTTTTTTTTTTTTTGGTTTTAGTTACCTTTACGTGGTTAAGAAAAATGAAAAAAAATAATTCTCAGTTTTCAGCCATTATAGCTTTAAAATTATACATGCTACCATAATTAAAAGCCACATATTTTATTTGTCCTGGTTATTACACCATATAAATTATGTCGCTATCACAATGTATTGCGCTAATATTTTATTTGGAGATAAAGGTGCATTTTTTCAGTTTTGCGTCGATCACTATTTACAAGCTTATAATTTAAAAAATAATAGTAATATACCCTATTGACATGCATATTAAAAAAAAAGTTCAGCCCCTTAAGTAACTATTTTTTTTTTTATATTGTAATTTAATTAAACTGTTAATTTTAAATGTAATTGTATGTATGTTTATTAAAAATGTATGTATGTTTATTAAAAAAAAGTATGTAGATGTAGTTTTACTATTTGGCCACAAGATGGCCAGTCTGTTCAATTCAAGAATTGCAATCAACTTTTCTGACTGAGTGTGACATTTCAAAAAATATGGCCAATGTACCACATACATATGTTCAATTTTTCTACAATTACGATAAAAATGATTGTAAAGTCTAAGAAAATTTCTAGGGTGTGTATATTAATAAATTCTCGTAAGAGAACAGAGGGGCCAGCAGGATAAAAAGTAATAAAAGTTTTAAAATTTGCTGGGAGGGCAGTGGTGGACTTACCTCCAGAAAGCAGACTCAAAATACTGTCTGAATTGAACAAATACATTTATTATTGGTACCCTAAAAGATGCAACGCGTTTCGCAGGCACAGCCCGCTTCATCAGGCAATAAGATAGGGGACAAACAGTAGCTCGTCAGTAGCACGAATAGCGCCTCTGTTTATATTCATACATTAATACACAAATTTCCTCGTAAATAGGTCTATTCAAATATAACTTTTAATAATTTACATTTAAAAATGAACAATGTAGATATAGACTGATTGTCATTTACTGATAAATCTCAAATATAATGAACCGGGGGTCTTTAGTGAGCAATACTGGAGAATATCTCCACCCCAGAGTCCATTAACCACCTGAGCGGTCTGGACGAGCTCAGCTCGTCCAACACCGCCGGAGGCTGCCGCTCAGGCCCTGCTGGGCCGATTTTAATGAAATAAAAAGCAGCACACGCAGCCGGCACTTTGCCAGCCGCGTGTGCTACCTGATCGCCGACGCAGCGCGGCGATACGCCGCGTGCAGCGGCGAAAGAGGGTCCCCCCAGCCGCCCGAGCCCAGCGTAGCCGGAACAAACAGTTCCGGCCAGCGCTAAGGGCTGGATCGGAGGCGGCTGACGTCAGGACGTTGGCTGACGTCCATGACGTCACTCCGCTCGTCGCCATGGCGACGAGGTAAGCGAAGCACTGAAGGCCGCTCATTGCGGCCTTCCGTGTTACTTCTGGCCGCCGGAGGCGATCAGAAGAACGCATCCGGACGCCCTCTAGTGGGCTTTCATGCAGCCAACTTTCAGTTGGCTGCATGGAATAGTTTTTTTTTTATTTAAAAAAAACCCTCCCGCAGCCGCCCTGGCGATCTTATCAGAACGCCAGGGTGGTTAATTAGTATTAATCAATTACACAAACCCCCCACCAAAACAATAACATGGGTTGTTCATTTTTAAATGTAAATTATTAAAAGTTATATTTGAATATACCTATTTACGAGGAAATGTGTGTATTGGTTATAGAATTCAGTTTCTGTGATTTATATTAATAAATTGACACTCTAACACACACCATACAATCTTTAGAAAAAGTGAAGAAACATTTCCAGCATTCCGGTTCGATAAAAATCGGAAAAAACGGGAAATCCGCTTTCGATTTTTCCAGGAGATCCGTTCACATTTATCAAATTAACGTAAAATCGGATCACTTTATTGCATCATGTGTGGCCACCTCAACAGGGACTTAGATCAATGAATGGGAATTGCGTTCCCATTCATTGATCTCTGGGGTGACGGGTGGCGGCACGGGAGCGTGTGCAATCGGCCACAGGAGTGCACAGTAGCGCGGCAGCAGCCTTTTGGGCATAGCAGCTACGTCCAAAAGGCTTAAATGGTTAAAGAGAAAAAAAATTGATACAGCTGATAAAAAGCCTGCAATTTATATGTATTGTCTACTTCCCACTTTTATGGAAGCAGACATAGGGTTAGCAGTCTGTGTTTACAAATTAGCTGCTCTGCCAAGGCAACCAGATTCCTGAGCTGACACATCTGAGAGATGAAATTACAGTTGTGATTAGTCACAGATGAGAATTAGACAGGGTACAAACTCTAAATACAAACAGGGCGCATTTCTCTGTTTTCCTTCCGCCCTCTGTGTTCAGGTCCACTTTAATGGTAGCTTGATTTATAAATCACTGTTTGGGTGATCATAACCAGGTTACATCTATAAATCAGGTAGCAGTAATGATACATGATCATGTGGGGGAGGGGGGGTTATTACTAGGGGCAGTTAAGTACAGTAGTAACAGGATGAGGGAAAGGGGCAGAGGTAATGGAGCAGAGACATTAATTGGGTGGTGCTGTAACCAGCATTCACAGAGAACGCTGCTTCTTATGTGGAAATGGCTTCTGATATTAAAATAAAAAACACATTTGTCTATACTCTATGTAGTGCAATCCTTTGCTTGTTTTGGTGAGGGAAATGTAAGGCTTACTTAAATTACTCCTGCCTCCCTGATGAGCAGTTGTTGGGAACATTAATCATCCCCACACAGCAGGTACTGTTTTCCGTGAGTCAGACCTGAACAATAAACTTGCATTGTCAGGGATGAAAGTAAGCCACTGACAGCATTTAGCACTAAACACAGGACTTATTTACATTATACAGTTCGCTTTCACATTTGCATTTCAGAATTCTTTGTGTTTTTGTAGATGGGAGCTTCCTAAGTATGGTTCTCTTTGATTTTACCAGGTCATAAAGGTGACTTTTTATGAAGATGACTTAGAAGACACACAGAGTCTAAGTGACGACACAGATACTGATATTGGTTCTGAGGTTTGTATTATTTGCATTATGTTATCTTATTCTTTTCATTTTTCCTGATGTAAAGGGGGATCTTTCTTTCCAAGGGGTTTTTAATCAAAGTGTACCCGAAGGGGGAAAAAGTGCCCCAAAATGGTTACTCACCTTAATGGAGGGAAGCCTCTAGATAATGCAGAGACTTCCTTCTCCACTGGCCCGTTCCAGTGCTGTCTTCTCTGGAAAACCGCTGGCAAGCCCTTGTTGAAGTCTCACGCATGTGCAGTAGTACAGACCAGTTTGGGTTTGGCTTTTTCCTCCAAAGCCCAAGCGGGTTTGTGTTACTGCACAGGCGCAGTGCGGCTGTGCTCATTTTCATCCGGGAGCACGGCCGCAAGCTTCTGGAGGGTACAGCACTGAATGGCGAAGTGAAGAGAGAGCTTTCCCAAGTTAAAGTGTATCCGAGATGAAAAACTAACTATAACAAGTAACTTGTCAATACAGTATATCTTTTCTAAAGTTTAGATAGTTTACACAGCACATTTAGCTGCAAACAACTTCAACCGTATATGATTATTTCTTCCTGTGGTACAATGAGAGCGACCATGTTCTGTTTATCACATAAAACACAGGCAAGCTGCTGTGCATCTCCAGCCCTCAGCCTGTGAAAACTTCACTCCCCTCTTCCCCTCTGCCTCTGAAATCTCTAGCTAGTAACACCTCCTCCTCCTGCCCAGACTGAGCTCCCATAAGCCCTTGCTACATGGGTCTCAAAGTGCCAAGGCACTGGAGAAGCTGTGGGCGAGGCTTGTTTAGTTTATAGGGAATTAGATTATTAAAATAAAGTATTTGGCTTGAGGAATGCCCTATAAACTATGAAAGGAACACATATGCAATGAGTAAAAGTTTATCTTGGATCCACTTTAAGAAATGACATCCTCACATGTTTATTATTATTACATCCTCACATGTTTGCTTTAAATAAAGCTCACTTCATTTCAACTGGTGTAAGAAAAAAAATCAGTGTTTTACTACAGCTTACATCTGGAAATATGCCTGAAGAAGGGGACTAGATCCCAGAAAGCTTGCATTATTTAACTTTATCAGTTAGCCATTAAAAGGTATTACTTTTACAAGACTTTGTTTTTTTCTACCTACATAACTGGTGTAAGACACACTTGAGCTGATTTACAGTACTAAGGTTCTCCAGAGTGGAAAAACATAAATGAACCTAAAACTAGATAGGAAAAAATGGCAGTGGTTTGTAGTCTGCGCTTGAGTTATATCAGAACACATTGAGCATTGCATTGTTCACAACTCCACAACAAGAACATTTTTCATGAGCCAAAAAGTCCTGCTGTGGATGTAGAAACAAGGTTGGTATGGAATCACTAATATAGTGAGCTATTGGAAAGCTACTGTGTACCAGTATGACCCAGGTGAAAGTTTGCCACCTTATAGCTGGCTTTAAAAAATCCAGGCTAGGCTTGCTGCCAGGTCACTTACTGTATGTTGCCCTGAGGATTCCTCTATCCTCAGCTCTAGATCATAGTACATTTGCCCTAACTGATGCTACCTATGAAAGTGGAAAGTTTTTGTTTGTTTTTTTAGCATCCAGACCAATGCATCCAAACCTATGCAGTGTGAGCAAAGACGCTACATTGGGATGTTACAAAAGTACATCTATATGCAGTGTGTTCTTCAATTGCCTTAACATTTTATTTCATGTGTTTTCTCTGTGTTTATTTTTAGGACTGTTGGCAGTGTACAAACTGCCACAAATTTAACTCGCCGGCCAAACGTTACTGTTTTCGCTGCTGGGCATTACGGAAGGACTGGTATGCAGATTGCCCACGTCTTGTGCATACCCTTTCTACGCCAACGCTTCCTGCTAAGGTCACTTCCCTAGACATCGACAGCAGTGTTGACATCCCAGACTGCCGCAGAACAGTCTCTGCTCCTATGGTTAGAGTTCAAGAACCTGACAGGATGTCTCAGTTCTTTGGGCCGTTAGACCTGGCCGCAAATAACAGAAGCCTTTCAGAAAGTACAGACACCATTTTCAGCTGCCAGTCTGATGAAGCATCTTTGGAGTCTAGTCGGCCACTCTTGGAGCCTTGCAAGCTGTGCCATGTGCGCTCACGAAATGGAAACGTGGTACATGGGCGTACCGCTCACTTGGTGGCCTGCTTTCCCTGTGCACGTAATCTGCAGAAGACTGGTAAGGGATGTCCAGTGTGTGAAAAACCCATACAGATGGTGATCAAGACGTATGTGGCATAGCTTAGTGGAAGCACCACACTCTCCTATTTCTGCGGTGTCCTCAATGAGCCTTTTGGAGCCTTAACAGCATCTATAAGATTTTGCCAATTTTAATTCCTCAAGCACCTTTTCTTCCTGGAGAAAAATGGGAGAGACACAATGTGAAATGTTTAAAAGTATTTACTGGAGTGGTGGCATGTTTGTCTTCCTACATTCTCCAGTTGAGACTATGCTTTATCACTGCCATTAAGAACCATATTATATTTTGTTTCTGCTGCGTGGAACTGCCAAGTGACTATTTTGAGTAGCAAACCAGGATTAAAATATTTGGATGGAGTATTTATGAGAACATATGACTATATAACAGAGACTGTGTTTATTTATGCCAGACTACTCTTTGGTGTGTGATAGCTAGTACTTTCTCCATTGTGCTCTAATGGCCGGTTCTAACCAATATCTGTCATGGCTGACCCAGAACTTCTGGTACTTTTCATGACATGAAAGAGAAAAGGGCTTCCATTGTGTTTTTCGTTCAGTGTTTAAATAGTTCATGGTTCTGTTAGTCACTCGTTTCTGTTCTATCTTGTATTGCAATGAAGAATCAAACTCAACACAAAATTCATGATTTTATTTAGGTTTGATGATGTTTGAAGACTTAATGTATGTCTTTTTTATTTTTAAAACTGTCCTATAGCCTGATTCTTACTCCCCTTACTCACATGCACAACGGGGTAAAAAAAGGAGCCCTGGTGGTAGATAAAAGCTTTTAAAAACAGTTTAAAATCGAAAAAGGGACTTGAGGTAGCTTACCTTATAGACGAAATCTTTGTATCAACAAAAGATTTTATTTTAGCACAGACCTGGGCTAAAATAAAATCTTTTTTTGATACAAATATATTTTGTCTGAGGTAAGCTACCTCAACTCCCTTTTTCGATTTTAAACTGTTTTTAAAAGGTTTTATCTACCAACAGGGCGCCCCTTTTACCCCGTTGTGCATTTGATACCCCCAAACACGTGGTTTACACCACGGTGCATGTCTGTCCCCTTTCTTTCTAAGGAGAGGGGCCACCCCGAGTGGAGTCGGGTTTATTTTCTCCACCTGCTTCCTGTGGTCGGTTGCCCCCCTGCAACCCACCTTTGTGAGTAGCCATTCACCTTTTTTTTTTTTTTAACCACGATCATTTACAACATACTACACTATTGACAATAGATACAAAAGTAATAAAGCGCTCACAACAACCAATGTACAAACACAGCAAATCAAACCCAACAGGGTTAACGAAGGGTAGGAAAATAACACCAATAAAAACAGGTGGAGCACTGGCCTTTAAAGACAGTTCATAAAATAAGCAAATTAGGAAAAGCGCTCAGCAGTCCAGTCCCATAACTCAATATTCTTCAATGTATCTCACAGAGACCAGAATACAGTTCATATAATAGGAAGTGGCACCCCAGTACCACCCCCCCCCCCAAGTAGTACGACTCACCAGATAGGATGGCCTAGTTTGGGCCGGTCTGCGCTTTAGGGGGGGGGGGGGGGGTATTGGCCACCCCTCAGCCTCTCCAGCAAATCTCCTCCAATGGGTGCTTCCAGGTCAGTTAAACCTCCCAAGAGAGACAAACAGATGCTTCACATAGCGTAAAAGGGGAGGATATCCCGCGTTTATTAAGAAAAAAGTTTAAAAGTAACAAAGTTACAAGCAAGGTGCTAGCGCGGTGTGGGACTGGGGAGTGAGCAACCATAAGTTGCCAATCGGCAAAAAGTTGCATCCCACTCATACAAAAGTCCGTAATGGAAGGAAACCGCCGCTAGATACAAACACCGTGTGGCATGCGCTAAGCGATCACCGCGTCCGATGACGTCAGACGTCGCGCTGCTCCGTAGCTCCGCCCTACGCCTTTCGTTGCTATGGCGACCCCTTTTACGCTATGTGAAAAGTCTGTTTGTGTCTCTCTTGGAGGTTTAACTGACCTGGAAGCACCCATTGGAGGAGATTTGCCGGAGAGGCTGAGGGGTGGCCAATACCCCTAAAGTGCAGACGGGCCCAACTAGGCCATCCTATCTGGTGAGTCGTTCTACTTTGGGGGGGGTGGTACTGGGGTGATACTACACTATTGGGCTCCCGTTTTTGTTTCCTGTATCTTTTTCCACAGGGTGCTGAGACACCCACACCTCTCCAACCCTCACTAACATGCACTTTTGCTAAGTCATAGTAGAGAAAGATAGTTAGTCCCATTCACACTGCTGCTTCAGGAGATTGAGCATAGCTGGAGTGACTGCATGTTTACATTAACAAGTATGGCTTCAATTCATCAAAGGGTGTTCGATAACAAAATCCCAGTCCTTAAAATACCGCATTCGGTATTTTACACTTCACTGTGCTAATTCATCAATATTTTCACATGTGTGGTAGAGGTTTGTTAAGTTACCGAAGTACTACGGCTTCAGTTCATCAAAGGCTGTTAGATAACAGCAGAGTGGTGCAGAGCAGCTTGGAATGTCTCTGTGTTACAAGCTGATAACAATAGAAGGCATCCAGACATTCCTTTATGTAAACCTGTTATATTTACTGTTACTTATACTGCCTCTGCTGCTCTGAATCTGTCCATCAGTGTTTCTTAACATTTTACTTATTTGCCACAACGTAGATAAACTTCCTGGAGACATTACAAATGCCATGCTTGGTGATTTCACCACTTGCATCTTTGCATATTCAAACAGGGACTCAAAGGGTTAAACGACCGAAGGACATCTGGGGATATCTTTTGTTCCGTTCTCTCTGCTCACTGCCTGGTGGGTCTGAAAGCTTGTGTGAAGAAGCCTGTGACCTATCAGCACCTATCAGCGGCACTTGCAGGAGAACATGGGCTGTTTCTATTGGCTGCCTGCTCCTGTTAATCATGAAAACATTCACACAGAAGGCTTTCGAAGCCTGTAACGAGAGGGGAGAGCTGGAGATAAACACCGAATGTGCTAGCGAATGTGGTAACCTTGATGAATTAACATTTACTGACATTTGCTGACATGTGTTGAGCACAAGTCGGTAATTTATCTCATTGCTCTGTCATTTCAGCTTCTCATTCGGTAACAGCTTTGATGAATTAACATGTTCTTAAGTCCTCCGTTAACTCAGCTGTTTTCAGCATTACCGAATGCGGTAATGCTTGATGAATTGAAGCCTATGTCTCTAGAGCTGGTCAGTGGTAAAATGCCTGTCATTGTTGAAGCCTAGTCTGAATTATTCTTGCCTCCAGAGTTGCGCAAGACAGTCATTTTATTTTTGTAAGCCAGGCTGCAGTTTGAAATAATTAGAGAAGGTTTTCACCTGATGCAAGCTGCCATTATTATAGGAACTTTGCCTGCATGGCTTCAGTGGATTTGCCCTACCTTACGGAACTTTATGCCCAACTCAACCCAAACCAGAAGTTTTGAAGGATCACCTGTATTTGTACGTCTTCTGAACACTCTAAAATAGAGCGTTAACAAAACCAATATAGCTTTGTTACTAATTTTATTATTTTCAGTCTTTAGGGCAGCCAGATTGTCATGCCTACAGGTAAGCTAATGACATGGTTGGTATGGCCTGTTAACATACTGCTTTGCTGGTCCAGCATGAGTTGTTCACATTTTACTTACTTTTACGAACTCCTCATTAAAAGGGAATTCCATTTTCATCTGAGAGAAAGAGCCACTCTGCTGTTTTTTTTGTTAGTTTTTTTCAATTTTGCACTTGACCATGGTGATTATCTCACAGTGATCAGTTCAGGAGCCAATGAAAACTGCTCCTGACTGATGTACGGAACTCACCTGTTTTGTAGACAGCTGGTTTCTGTGCCGGCGGGGACATGTGATTACGTCTCATGCTGGGAGCTGCCGGCGTTACAGCTATGCTGCATCAGGCTTAGGCAGCCACAAATGCAGCGGCAGTCCCAAACAGGTTAATATAAAAGCAGAGTGCAGGACTTGGATCACACCCTTTAAGGCTATAATAATGCAAAGATTATAGTTACTTTTACAGCTGGTGATGGGTGTATAATTTGTGTCCTGCATGTCATATAAAAGGAAGTGCAAAGCATCCATTCTGCCTTGGCCTTGTACTAACATTGTAATGTGAACAGCTCGGCCTGGTAATGAGAATGGAATAGTATGGTTTGGTCAGTTACTCATTTGTAAACTGGATTTTATACTGTCCGTAACCTATTGAATTAAGGCAGAAATGTATGATGCAATGTACTTGCATTATTGATTTTGCCTGCTTTCAATTGGTTTAAAAGTTCAATGTTGTATCCTTTATTGCAGCATTACCATGAGGTGCCATTTTGAATTAACCTACCTTGTGTTTTTGCACTTGTGTGTTGTTTCTACTGTTACCCCACATATATGTTTGTGGTTATGGCTCTTGCTGTAAGTATCATTGCAACCCAGCAGAAAGTGTTGCTTACTACGTACAGTACAGGGGAGTTTTTTAGTGCAAAAGTAAAAAATTGTTAACTATCTACAATACATTTAGTGATTAAAAAAACCAAGCAGTATTTAGAATGGAAGCAAGGCCCAAGGACAGTAAACTTAGGTTTTAAGTTACCATTGAATGTTTTATTATTCAACTGAATACTAGACTATATTTCATTTTCTTCTTTATTTTATTGTTTCTTGATTTTGTAATGCTGGCTTAATGCTTCCCAATGCAAAGTATGATTTATTTTTTTTCACTTATGTTCATTGTTTGAAGTGAAACAGGAGAGATTTAACTGTTAGGGTGTTTTGTTGTCATCTTTGTCCCCACTGTGGTGATTTTACTTGCTGCCCAGGTAACTGGGGTCACCTTGGCAGAAAGTAAGGGGATAGGTTTACTGTTGAATTTTAAATGGTAACAAAAGCATGTTTTTTATGTTATTTTTCAATTGCAAATTTCTAAAAAGTTAATTGTTCAAAAAAAGAGAGAGAGAGAAAGGAGAAAGGTTAATCAAATCAGGGCCTTGGGCCCATATGCAATTAACTTTTTCTTCTGAGTTTTCTCCTTGGAGATAATTTTTCATCTTCTATTTAAAATATCTTTTTAGCATTTTGCAGTTGGAAGAGTACTATAAACATTATTTTGAGCATTTTCTTGCTGGCTGGTGGTTTTAAATGCATGTTATTGACAAGTTTGAAAAATCACCTTAGGAGAAAACTAAGGAGAAAAAGTGAATTGCATATGGCCGTCGTGTCTAACCTTCTCACTTTTAGGCATTTTTCTCACCGGAGGCAAAACTGTTCTTGTTGGACAGTTCAGCCTTCCACCTGCCGGCCACCAAGTGCGTTTTCCAATTGCAATTTGCAGGGTGTATAACCCTACACAAGACAGCTTTTGACATGGGGTCCAATTATCTGGCAGCAAGAAACCACATCATGTCACATCTGAGTGCAGCCGTGCTCAGATGTGACTCCATGCAGTGGAGGGCTCCCTGCTGCTTGTGCTGAGCACTAGCAATCGCCCAGCCAGTGCATGGGATCAGCTGAGAATACACTGCCTTCAGCTGCTGTGTAAGGGCTGGTTCACACGGGTGTTGTTTTGGCGTTGAACGCGGTGTTTCAGATGCAGCGTTTTTTGGGTATCTACCGCCGTCCCATTCAAGTGAATGGGAGCGTTTAGAGCTGGCTTTTGCAGGCTTTCATGAAAGCCTAGCAGTAGATCCTGGCGTTGCATCTAGTCTGAAAAGCAACATGTTGCTTTCAGAGGCGGTAAACGCCAGGAAACAATAGCAGACACCAAAATTGCTAGCCTTGGACGCTTCCTAACAGCCTTCAAAAGCTAGCGTCTAAATGCCGGCGTTTGAACGTGGCGCCAAGCGAAAGCTCGGTAGAAGCCTGTGTGAACCAGCCTTTAAGTGAACCCTCCTCCTGCTGTACACTACTGTATCAGATGTTCACAAAATCTGGCACCTTATCTATAGCTCTATAATCAGAAACCAGCCAGAGCGTATTGAATATTTTTTCCTCTTGCTCAACTGGATTTCAGTCTTATTTTAGCAAAAATAGATTGTAATGCTGACACCACTAGCTTATTTTCATTTTAATGAAACTTTACATTCATGTGTCTCGAATATTTGAACTTTTGACTGACAAATGCCTAAACAATCTTTAGTCTTAACATGTAAACAAACTGAGATATTTGGATGTCGCATTAAATGTTTCCTTGGGAAGTGACATTGGCATGAGCATCTACAGAATTTCATTCCCATGTCTTTTTGGAGCTCGGCTGCCCCTTGATGTCAGCTCTGCTCCAGTGTCAGACAGCTTATCTTGTGCAGTTAAATACATAATCGAAGCTTTACTCCGACTCCAAGGTCTGGACGCCTGCCAATGCTAATATTTAGTTAATAGCCCAAATAGTACATAAAGTCTACAAGGACTGTGATCCTGCGACCTGTGTTTGACGTGCAGCTCAAGAAAACAGGATGACCTCTTTGCACTAAGATGTTAATCTACCAAGCACTCTGCACAATGCTTTTCATTTTCTTGTATGGCTTGGAAAAAATAAAATAATTTAAATGTGCCTTGTGATGAGTCTTCATGAAACAGAAGTGTAAAATTCAGTATGGTGTTTACAGAGAAGAGCTTTCTGAAATGATTATATACATAAAACAATGAGACCTGTGCAAACCTGGCAAAATGGACATGTGATATATGGGGACATGCAAAAATTGCTTTTAAAGGATTAGTTAAAATCCAACAAACTAGCAGTCCTCTACATAGCAGTTCTAGTATACACAGAAATGTAAGAAATGCCTCTATAGGCACAAGGTTATCAATGTGATGATAATATGCAGTATACACATGCTTTATAAATGTGTCCCAACACCAGGACAGCCTGGTCACAGCATGTTAATAGCCACAGCTAATGGTACATACAGACACATAGCTCCCAACTGTCCCTCTTTTAAAGGGACTTTCCCTCTTTGGGAGCCCTGTCCCTCTTTCCTTCTGATTTGTCCCTCTTTAACCACTTCCCGACCGCCCACTGCACAGGGGCGGATGGAGAGTGGATCCCGCAAGGACCGCCGCATGCACAGAGGTGGCGGTCCTTGTACGGGCATGGGCGTCGCGATCGCGTCATTCGTGACGCGATCGGCCGCCGGGGACTGGCTCTGCCCACCTCGCGCTGTAACCCGCCGGCCGTTCGGAAGCGCCGTCGGGTTACTAGCACCCGGATCGCCGCATACAAAGTGTATAATACACTTTGTAATGTATACAAAGTGTATTATACAGGCTGCCTCCTGCCCTGGTGGTCCCAGTGTCCAAAGGACCACCAGTGCAGGCTGCAGCCACCCTAGTCTGCACCCAAGCACACTGATTTCCCCCGCCCCCTGATCGCCCACAGCACCCCCTGACCACCCCCCAGACCACTGTTTGCACCCAATCACCCCCCTAATCACCCATCAATCACTCCCTGTCACTATCTGTCAACGCTATTTTTTTTATTCCCTAAACTGCCCCCTGCTTCCTCCTGATCACCCCCCCACCCCTCAGATTCTCCCCAGACCCCCCCCCCCCTGTGTGTACTGTATGCATCTATCCCCCTGATCACCTGTCAATCACCCCCTGTCACTGCCACCCATCTATCAGCCCCTAACCTGCCCCTTGCGGGCAATCTGATCACCCACCCACACCAATAGATCGCCTGCAGATCCGACGTCAGATCACCTCCCAAGTGCAGTGTTTACATCTGTTCTCTACCCTAAACACCCACTAATTACCCATCAATCACCCTCTGTCACTGCTACCTATCAGATTAGACCCCTATCTGCCCCTAGGGCACTCAATCACCCGCCCACACCCTCAGAACGCCCTCAGACCCCAGCCCTAATCACCTCGCCAGTGCATTGCTTGCATCTATTCCCCCCTCTAATCACACCTTGAGACACCCATCAATCACCTCCTGTCACCCCCTAGCACACCTACCCATCAGATCAGGCCCTAATTTGCCCCGTGTGGGCTCCTGATCACTCAGGCCAAACCCTCAGATCCCCCTCAGACCCCCTTCCGATCACCTCCCCAGTGCATTGATTGCATCTATTTTCCCCTCTAACCACCCCCTGAGACACCCATCAATCACCTCCTGTCACCCCCCTAAGCACTCCTATCCATCAGATCAGGCCCAATAATACAATACAATAACATTTGTAAAGC
Organism: Hyperolius riggenbachi; assembly: GCF_040937935.1. Classification (NCBI taxonomy): domain Eukaryota; kingdom Metazoa; phylum Chordata; class Amphibia; order Anura; family Hyperoliidae; genus Hyperolius; species Hyperolius riggenbachi. Next base: position 352,301,638 of record NC_090647.1, on the reverse strand, counting down.
GCTTTTCTCCCATAGGACTCAAAGCGCATAGCTGTGTCTCAGATTAATACAGGGTTTCAGGCTGGGTTGTGTTACAGAGGAGATAGTCAGATGTTCATGAATGCCAGACTGAAAAGGTAGGTTTTTAGTTTAGACTTAAATTTTTCCAGGGATGGGGCTGTCCTGATTGGGTGTGGCAGGGAGTTCCAAAGTGTAGGGGCAGCATGACAAAAGGCTCTGTCTCCAAAGGTTTTGAGGTGGACTCTGGGGGTGACCAAGGTGTTACGTCCTTTTGATCTAAGATTGTGGGGGGTGTGATGTAGTTGCAACAAGTCCTTCAGGTATCCAGGGCCCAGATTGTGCAAGGATTTGAATGTCAGTAAGCCAATCTTAAACCGAATTCTCCATTTTATCGGTAGCCAGTGGAGTGAGCTCAGGGTTGGTGTTATGTGGCAATGGCGGGGTTGGCTCGTTAACAGCCTTGCGGCGGCATTCTGTGCTAATTGCAGGCGGCGTAAATCTTTCTTATGCAGGCCTCCCTGCTTATGACCGGTTCCACAAAATTCGCACCCTCATAGACCACCTGTCATCAAAATTTGCAGATGCTTATACCCCTGAACAGTCATTTTGAGACATTTGGTTTCCAGACTAATCACGGTTTTGGACCCGTAAAATGCCAGGGCGGTATAGGAACCCCACAAGTGACCCCATTTTAGAAAGACACCCCAAGGTATTCTGTTAGGTGTATGACAAGTTCATAGAAGATTTTATTTTTTGTCAAAAGTTAGCGGAAATTGATTTTTATTGGGGTTTTTTTCACAAAGTGTCATTTTTCACTAACTTGTGACAAAAAATAAAATCTTCTATGAACTTGCCATACACCTAACGGAATACCTTAGGGTGTCTTCTTTCTAAAATGGGGTCACTTGTGGGGTTCCTATACTGCCCTGGCATTTTAGGGGCCCTAAACCGTGAGGAGTAGTCTAGAAACCAAATGCCTCAAAATGACCTGTGAATAGGACGTTGGGCCCCTTAGCGCACCTAGGCTGCAAAAAAGTGTCACACGTGGTATCGCCGTACTCAGGAGAAGTAGTATAATGTGTTTTGGGGTGTATTTTTACACATACCCATGCTGGGTGGGAGAAATCTCTCTGTAAATGGACAATTGTGTGTAAAAAAAAAAATCAAACAATTGTCATTTACAGAGATATTTCTCCCACCCAGCATGGGTATGTGTAAAAATACACCCCAAAACACATTATACTACTTCTGAGTACGGCGGTACCACAAGTGTGGCACTTTTTTTTACACCCGAAGTACGCTAAAGGGCCCAAAGTCCAATGAGTACCTTTAGGATTTCACAGGTCATTTTGCGACATTTGGTTTCAAGACTACGCCTCACGGTTTAGGGCCCCTAAAATGCCAGGGCAGTATAGGAACCCCACAAAGGACCCCATTTTAGAAAGAAGACACCCCAAGGTATTCCATTAGGAGTATGGTGAGTTCATAGAAGATTTTATTTTTTGTCACAAGTTAGCAGAAATTGATTTTAATTGTTTGTGTGATGTGTGTGCATCCCGCTTTACCCCTTACCTTTCGCTCTACTGCCTGGCTAGGGGAGCACGGGGTGGAGGCTGCCTTGGGACACAGGAGTCAGTACACACTTCATTGCTGCACACTTAAAGAGGAACTCCAGTGAAAATAATTTAATATAAAAAGGTGCTTAATTTTTACAATAATTATGTATACATGATTTAGTCAGAGTTTGCTCATTGTAAAATCTTTCCTCTCCCAGATTCACATTCTGACATGTATTACATGGTGACATTGTTACTGTGGGCAGATTATGTAGCTGTTCTGGCTTTAACAGACAGCTATAAACAGCCATTTCCTGTGTGTGTCATTGTTACATTGTGGCAGTTTGCCCAGAGTACCGTACGGTACCAGAGCCTCTTGTGGGAGGGGTTTCAACACAAAATCAGTCATACAGCGCCCCCTGATGGTCTGTTTGTGAAAATCATTATATTTTTCATGTAAAAGTGGGCATCAGCTACTGATTGGGATAAAGTTCAATTCTTGGTCGGAGTTTCTCTTTAATTTCTGCAACCGTGCACTCATCTACATTTAACTGGGTGGATTGCTTGGTTGAAACAGGCTGGAGAAAAGCCTGTCGCATCAGTGCTACAAAAAAACATTTTGTAGTTGCCATAATTTTTTGCTCTGACACACTTTCTCCCCCAAAAGTGGGGAGGAAAAGTCTCTGTCTTATGGAGGAAATGCTGCATCTCTAAGCCGTGGCAGGTCAATGTTACCTTATGCAGGGTGACTGTACAATGTGTCACCTGCAAAAAAGGGTAACGCTAAGATTGAGTTTAGAAAACAAAGCTCTGTAAATAGGCTAATGCCAGATGTGCTGCTCTTTCTCCCTTCTAGCTGTCTGTTCTGTTCTAAGAACGGAGAGCAAAGGGAGAGAAGATCTTCCAGCTGCTCCTCCTCCCCAGGAAGGAGAGAAGTGGAGCTGTGGTAAACACTGCAAGTAGTTCTGTGGGAGGTGTGAACTGTGTTCCTGTATGTATGCTGTGTGTGAGAGTTGCGTGCATATGTATGCAGTATTTGTGTGTCACGTGTGTGGTAACCTGGTTTTAGCTCTGTGGTGACACTCCAGGAGACACCTCTGCACATTGAAGTCGCACCTGGTTTAGAATTTCTTTCTGGATTTCCTCCTCTAAACCTATGAGGTGTCTTATGGAGTGAAAAATACGGTAGTTATTAAAATGACCTTTATTTTTTGTTCTGCAACCAGTTATACTTTTTCTTTGCTATTACTTTAAGCCATAATACAGTACTGTACCATACACTGAAATGCAGGAGAACAGAGGCTCCAAAAGGATAAAAGGAAGCTAAATGAGCTTAAAAACCAAATTCTTGGTAAATAGAGGTAGTGGTGGACTTACCTCCTCCAAGTAGCCACACAACGACTGTAGTAAAGACAGTCAATATATTTTATTTATGAACCCCAAATATGCAACGCGTTTCACAGGTTTGATCCCGCTTCATCAGGCAATAACAACGGATCAATAGCGTATGTGGTCTTCTACTGACCACATATGCTATTGCTCCGTTGTTATTGCCTGATGAAGCGGGATCAAACCTGTGAAACGCGTTGCATATTTGGAGTTCATAAATAAAATATATTGACTGTCTTTACTACAGTCGTTGTGTGGCTACTTGGAGGAGGTAAGTCCACCACTACCTCCTCTATTTACCAAGAATTTGGTTTTTAAACTCATTTAGCTTCCTTTTATCCTTTTGGCGCCTCTTTTATTCTGCATAATATTGAGTCCACCCTGGGTGGAGGGTTGAACCCCCTTTTTTCTCATCTACAGAGAGCGAATTCTTATTCCTGAGTGGGGTCAGGAAAATCTCCCCACCTGCCTTTACAGTGGTTGACTAATGGTAACCCTGGTTTGTGAGTATTAATATTTACTCTATCTAGTAACCATTTACCAGTACATATTACACTATTGGGGCTCTTGGTGTTCCTTGTTTTTATACACTGAAATGCGTATCCTTTTGCCTGTGCAGTTTATCTGCAGACATGCCCTGTTTGTGTGAAAATGAAAGGAAATCTTTTTTTTTCTACAAGAAAGAAAGAATGCATCTATGAGAGTTATCCAGAAAGTAAGGCCTGTACACACACCTCATTTAAGTTGCTTGTTTCAGGTGTATGACTCGGACATTACTGGCCAGAGAAATGAGCAGGACTGTTTAACCACTTGAGGACTGTGGGCTTTACCCACCTTAAGGACCCGCCACTTTTTTTCCATTCAGACCACTGCAGCTTTCACGGTTTATTGCTCGCTCATACAACCTACCACCTAAATGAATTTTGGCTCCTTTTCTTGTCACTAATAAAGCTTTCTTTGGGTGCTATTTGATTGCTGCTGCGATTTTTACTTTTTATTATATTCATCAAAAAAGACATGAATTTTGGCAAAAAAATTATTTTTTTAACTTTCTGTGCTGACATTTTTCAAATAAAGTAAAATTTCTGTATACATGCAGCGCGAAAAATGTGGACAAACATGTTTTTGATTGAAAAAAACCCATTCAGTGTATATTTATTGGTTTGGGTCAAAGTTATAGCGTTTACAAACTATGGTGCAAAAAGTGAATTTTCCCATTTTCAAGCATCTATGACTTTTCTAACCCCCTGTCATGTTTCATGAGGGGCTAGAATTCCAGGATAGTATAAATACCCCCCAAATGACCCCATTTTGGAAAGAAGACATCCCAAAGTATTCACTGAGAGGCATAGTGAGTTCATAGAAGATATTATTTTTTGTCACAAGTAAGCGGAAAATGACACTGTGACAAAAAAAAAAAAGTTTCAATTTCTTCTAACTTGCGACAAAAAAAAAAATGAAATCTGCCACGGACTCACCATGCCCCTCTCTGAATACCTTGAAGTGTCTACTTTCCAAAATGGGGTTATTTGTGGGGTGTGTTTACTGTCCTGACATTTTGGGGGTGCCTAATTGTAAGCACCCCTGTAAAGCCTAAAGGTGCTCATTGGACTTTGAACCCCTTAGCGCAGTTAGGCTGCAAAAAAGTGCCACACGTGGTATTGCCGTACTCAGGAGTAGTATAATGTGTTTTGGGGTGTATTTTTACACATACCGATGCTGGGTGGGAGAAAAATCTCTGTAAATGACAATTTTTTTATTTTTTTTAAACACAATTGTCCATTTACAGAGATCTTTCTCCCACTCAGCATGGGTATGTGTAAAAATACACCCCAAAACACACTATACTACTTCTCCTGCGTACGGCGATACCACATGTGTGGCACTTTTTTGCACCCTAACTGCGCTAAGGGGCCCAAAGTCCAATGAGTACCTTTAGGATTTCAAGGGTCATTTTGCGGCATTTGGTTTCAAGACTACTCCTCGCGGTTTAGGGCCCCTAAAATGCCAGGGCAGTATAGGAACCCCACAAATGACCCCATTTTAGAAAGAAGACATACCAAGGTATTCCGTTAGGAGTATGGTGAGTTCATAGAAGATTTTATTTTTTGTCACAAGTTTGTGAAAAAAACAATACAAATCAATTTCCGCTAACCTGTGACAAAAAATAAAATCTTCTATGAACTCACCATAGTCTTAACAGAATACCTTGGGGTGTCTTCTTTCTAAAATGGGGTCATTTGTGGGGTTCCTATATTGCCCTGGCATTTTAGGGGCCCTAAACCGTGAGGAGTAGTCTTGAAACCAAATGTCGCAAAATGACCTGTGAAATCCTAAAGGTACTCATTGGACTTTGGGCCCCTTAGCGCAGTTAGGGTGCAGAAAAGTGCCACACATGTGGTATCGTCGTACTCAGGAGAAGTAGTATAATGTGTTTTGGGGTGTATTTTTACACATACCCATGCTGGGTGGGAGAAATATCTCTGTAAATGGCAATCTTTTGATTTTTTTACACACAATTGTCCATTTACAGAGTTATTTCTCCCACCCAGCATGGGTATGTGTAAAAATACACCCCAAAACACATTGTACTACTTCTCCCGAGTACGGCGATACCACATGTGTGGAACTTTTTTTTTTATTGGTGTGGGTGGGTGATGAGATTGCCCGCAAGGGGCAGGTTAGGGGCTGATTGATGGGTGGCAGTGACAGGGGGTGATTGACAGGTGATCAGGGGGATAGATGCATACAGTACACGGGGGGGGGGGGTCTGGGGAGAATCTGAGGGGTGGGGGGTGATCAGGAGGGAGCAGGGGGCAGTTTAGGGCATAAAAAAAAATAGCGTTTACAGATAGTGATAGGGAGTGATTGATGGGTGATTGGGGGGGGGGTGATTGGGTGCAAACAGTGGTCTGGGGGGTGGGCAGGGGGGGGGGTCTGAGGGGTGCTGTGGGCGATCTGGGGCAGGGGGGGGGGAAATCAGTGTGCTTGGGTGCAGACTAGGGTGGCTGCAGCCTGCCCTGGTGGTCCCTCGGATACTGGGACCACCAGGGCAGGAGGCAGCCTGTATAATACACTTTGTATACATTACAAAGTGTATTATACACTTTGTATGCGGCGATCCGGGTGCTAGTAACCCGCCGGCGCTTCTGAACGGCCGGCGGGTTACAGCGTGAGGGGGGCGGAGCCAGGCACCGGTGGCTGATCGTGTCACGAATGACGCGATCATGCCGCCCATGCCCGTACAAGGACCGCCGCCTCTGTGCATGCGGCGGTCCTTGCGGGATCCACTTGCCGGCCGCCTCTGTGCAGTGGGCGGTCGGCAAGTGGTTAAATAAATCATATAGGAGACACACAGTGATATTTGAGAAGTGAAATGAAGTTTAATGCATTTACAGAACGTGCGCAATAATTGATTAAATAAAATTAGGCAGGTGTATAAATTTGGGCAAAAATTTTGGTCATTTTAGTGATTCCAAAACCTTTAGAACTATCTATTAGAACTCAAATTGGCTTGGTAAGCTCAGTGACCCCTGACCTACATACACAGGTGAATCCAATTATGAGAGAGTATTTATCCACTTGAGGACCCACCCTTTACCCCCCCTTAAGGACCAGCGTTGAATTCGGTGATCTGTGCTGGGTGGGCTCTACAGCCCCCAGCACAGATCAAACACCAGGCAGAGAGATCAGATCACCCCCCTTTTTTCCCCACTAAGGAAATGATGTGCTGTGGGGGTCTGATCTCTCCTGCCTGCGTGTGGCTGGCGGGGGGGCACCTCAAAGCCCCCCTCCGCGGCAAAATTCCGCTTCCCCCTCTCCTACCTGGCAGCCCTGGTGATTGGGGCTGCACAGGACGCTATCCGTCCTGTGCAGCCTGTGACAGGACGTCCCCTGTCACATGGCGGCGATCCCCGGCCGCTGATTGGCCGGGGATTGCCGATCTGCCTTACGGCGCTGCCGCGCAGCAGCGCCGTACAATGTAAACAAAGCGGATTATTTCCGCTTGTGTTTACATTTAGCCTGCGAGCCACGATCGGCGGCCCGCAGGCTATTCACAGAGCCCCCCGCCGTGAATTGACAGGAAGCAGCCGCTCGCGCGAGCGGCTGTTTCCTGATTAATTAGCCTGCAGCCGGCGACGCAGAACTGCGTCGCTGGTCCTGCAGCTGCCACTTTGCCGACGCGCGGTCGGCAAGTGGTTAAGGGGGTCAATTGTAAGTTTCCCTCCTCTTTTAAATTTCTCTGAAGAGTAGCAACATGGGGGTCTCAAATGACCTGAAGACAAAGCTTGTTCACCATCGTGGTTTAGGGGAGGGATACATAAAGCTGTCTGAGATTTCAGCTGTCTGTTTCCATAGTTAGGAACATATTGAGGAAAGTGAAGACCACAGGCTCAGTTCAAGTTAAGGCTTGAAGTGGCAGACCAAGAAAAATCTTGGATAGATAGAAGCAATGAATGGTGAGAACAGTCAGAGTCAACCCACAGACCAGCACCAAAGACCTACAACATCATCTTGCTGCAGATGGCGTCACTGTGCATCGTTCAACCATTCGGCACACTTTAGACAAGGAGATGCTGTATGCAGAGGAAGCCTTTTCTCCGCCCACAGCACAAACAGAGCCGCTTGAGGTATGCTAAAGCACATTTGGACAAGCCAGCTTCATTGTGGACTGCTGAAACTAAAATAGATTTATTATAACAAGGGGCGTTATGCATGGAGGAAAAACGCAGCATTCCACAGAAAACCCCTGCTACATACAGTAAAATATGGTGGTGGTTCCATTATGCTGTTGGGCTGTGTTCAGTGCAGGGATTGGGCATCTTTTCAAAGTTGAGGGACGCATGGATTCCACTCAGTATCAGCAGATTCTGGAGACTAATGTCCAGGAATCAGTGACAAAGCTGAAGCTGCGCCAGGGCTGGATCTTTCAACAAGACAACGACCCTAAACACTGCTCAAAATCCACTAAAGCATCCATGCAGAGGAACAAGTACAACGTTCTGGAATGGCCATCTCCTTTCCCAGACCTGAATATACTTGAAAGTATTGTATAGATACAAGCGGCTGGGCACATCCAGTAAAAAACAAACTTTATTTGTATCCAGTTAAAATGTGTACATCCACAGCAGCAATGCAGCAGGAGAGAGAGGGGTTAGCATGGAAAGAGGTCGACAGCTGTTTCGCACCCTGCAAATGGGCGCTTCGTCAGGACAACAAGAGCCCCCCAACATCCCCCCTTAAGTACAGTACTTACGGAAATTGCAGATCAGATGAGGAGGACGCCATGCAGGGCGCACCAATGGCGGCCGCAATCAGCGCTTCCTGGTCGCCCAATGCGTTCCACCAAACGGAAGCGCGGACCGGAAGTAGTCATTCAACTCCCCGGGCCAATGAGGAGTGAGCGCGAGTAAAGCTCCACTCGCGCATACGGCTAGAGCTGGCCAGTAGTAGGGAACCGCCCCCAAGTAATGCCATTGGCTACACCAGTACCTACCCCTCGCCCACAAACCAATTGCAAGGGGCACGGACCACAACAGCAATCCGCCCCCCCCCCCCCCCCCCCGGCAACCGGGAAGTAGCAAACAAGCGTACTTAGCAACAATGTATGGAATTGCCTATTGACAGCAAAGCTGTCTCTACATGTCAAAAGTCTGTTTGTTTCATACAGCCAAGGCATAAAGCAGGTGGAACCACCCCCACAACATAATATATGAGGCTAGATATCCCACTGACAGTAAGGACTGTCAAAAAATGACAATAACTAGGTGGACACTACCTGACACTTCATGGTTGATCCCAAAGGGGACGGTGCTGCTGCGTCTGGCCTCCTCCTCCTATGGTTCTGCATAAAGGTCAAGATAAAGGGGAAAGGATGAAAAAAAAGAGTTAGACGATAAAATCATCACATTATACAAAACCTGTATAGAAAGATAATTAAAATTAACTATAAAAAACCCTAATGCTTACAAGAACACTGATAAATCATTTCGTTCATTAAGTCCCAAAGGACCTACCGCCTCAAAGAAAGAAATCCAAAAGCTTTCTCTACGTTGCAATTTCTTAACCCAGTTCCCCCCTCTAGAGTCCCTTTCCACTACTTCTAACCCAAAGAACCTGAGTTGAGAGGAATCACCGGAATGAACCGAGTTCATGTGTTCCATGACCCTGGGACAGCCCTTAGCTCGCGGGCTGCCAAAGGATCTGCAATGTTCCTGGTACCTATCCTGCATCATACGTGTGGTAAGTCCTACATATATATATTGACAAGGGCAAATTAATGCATATATTACTCCTTTTGTCTTGCAATTTATAAACTGTCTGAATTTAACTGTTTTCCCAAATCTGTAGAACTCCCTACCTGTTACCAGAAAGTTGCAACACGAACATGCATTACACCTGTAGTTGCCCGGGGGTCTGCTCCTGCCCAACCAATGTTGTGTTTTCTGACTAACAAACTCACTATGGGACAATTGGTCTTTAAGATTTGACACCCTCTTGTAGGAAATGCATGGAGTTTGTCGACATTTTTGCAGAATGCAAATCGGCCCAGCAGGGCCTGAGCGGCGACCTCCGGCGGCATACCCCGAGCTCAGCTCGGGATTACCGCCAAGGAGGTTAAACCATTATTGCACACTTTCTGCAAATCCAATAAACTTAATTTCACTTCTCAAATATCACTCTGTGTGTCTCCTATTTGATATACAGTGGCTTGCAAAAGTATTCGGCCCCCTTGAAGTTTTACACATTTTGTCACATTACTGCCACAAACATGAATCAATTTTATTGGAATTCCATGTGAAAGACCAATACAAAGTGGTGTACATGTGAGAAGTGGATCGAAAATCATACATCATTCCAAACATTTTTTACAAATAAATAACTGCAAAGTGGGGTGTGCGTAATTATTCGGCCCCCTGAGTCAATACTTTGTAGAACCACCTTTTGCTGCAATTACAGCTGCTAGTCTTTAGGGTATGTCTCTACCAGCTTTGCACATCTAGAGACTGAAATCCTTGCCCATTCTTCTTTGCAAAACAGCTCCAGCTCATTCAGATTAGATGGACAGCATTTGTGAACAGCAGTTTTCAGATCTTGCCACAGATTCTCAATTGGACTTAGATCTGGACTTTGGGCCATTCTAACACATGGATATGTTTTGTTTTAAACCATTCCATTGTTGCCCTGGCTTTATGTTTAGAGTCGTTGTCCTGCTGGAAGGTGAACCTCCGCCTCAGTCTCAAGTCTTTTGCAGACTCCAAGAGGTTTTCTTCCAAGTTTGCCCTGTATTTGGCTCCATCCATCTTCCTATCAACTTTGACCAGCTTCCCGGTCCCTGCTGAAGAGAAGCAACTCCAGAGAATGATGCTGCCACCACCATAGTTGACAGTCAGGATGGTGTGTTCTGAGTGATGTGCAGTGTTAGTTTTCTGCCACACATAGTGTTTTGCATTTTGGCCAAAAAGTTCCATTTTGGTCTCATCCGACCAGAGCAAACGGAACTTCTTATGCTTTTCTGTTAACAATGGCTTTCTTCTTGTCACTCTTCCATAAGAGCCAACTTTGTGCAGTGCACGACTAATAGTTGTCCTATGGACATATTCCCCCACCTGAGCTGTAGATCTCTGCAGCTTGTCCAGAGTCAACATGGGCCTCTTGACTGCATTTCTGATTAGCGCTCTCCTTCTTCGGCCTGTGAGTTTAGGTGGACGGCCTTGTCTTGGTAGGTTTACAGTTGTGCCATACTCCTTCCATTTCTGAATGATCGCTTGAACAGTGCTCAGTGGGATGTTCAAGGCTTTGGAAATCTTTTTGTAGCCTAAGCCTGCTTTAAATTTCTCAATAACTTTATCCATGACCTGTCTGGTGTGTTCTTTGGACTTCATGGTGTTGTTGCTTCCCAAGATTCTCTTAGACAACCTCTGATTCTCTTAGACAACCCCTGAGGCCGTCACAGAGCAGCTGTATTTGTACTGACATTAGATTACACACAGGTGCACTCTATTTAATCATTAGCACTCATCAGGCAATGTCTTTGGGCAACTGACTGCACTCAGACCAAAGAGGCTGAATAATTACGCACACCCCACTTTGCAGTTATTGATTTGTAAAAAATGTTTGGAATGATGTATGATTTTCGATCCACTTCTCACGTGTACACCACTTTGTATTGGCCGTTCATGTGAAACTCCAATAAAATTGATTCATGTTTGTGGCAGTAATGTGACAAAATGTGGAAAACTTCAAGGGGGCCAAATACTTTTGCAAGCCACTGTATTTAACCTCCTTGCCGGTCTAAAAAATCCGGCAAGGAGGCAGCGCCGCACATTTTTTTTTTTTTTTTTTTTAAATCATGTAGCGAGCCAAGGGCTCGCTACATGATAGCCGCTAAGCGGCGGCATCCCCCCACCCACTCCGATCGCCTTTGGCGATCAGAGTATGCAGGGAATCCCGTTGAGAACGGGATTTCCTGCAGGGCTTCCCCGGTCGCCATGGCGACGGGGCGGGATGACGTCACCGACGTCATGGACGTCGGGACGTCATAGGGAATCCCGATCCGCCCCTCAACGCTGCCTGGCACTGATTGGCCAGGCGGCGCAGGGCTCTGGGGCGGGGGGGAGCGACTCGGCGCGGGCGGATTGCGGTGGATCGGCGGCGAGCGGCGGCGATCGGAAGTTACAAGCAGCTAGCAAAGTGCTAGCTGCTTGTAACAAAAAAAAAAAATTATGCAAATCGGCCCAGCGGGGCCTGAGATATCCTCCTGCGCAGGTTACCCCGAGCTGAGCTCGGGATAACCGGCAAGGAGGTTAACTGACATTTTTATCATTTTTATCATAACAACCAATGATTTATACAGGAAAATCATGACGAACAATGTTGCCCAAACATTCACATCCCACTGTACAGCATATGCAAAGCTTATATGTTATTACCTGCTTTTACAGAAAACAAAAACAGCAGCAGTATTTTTTTATTTTATTTTTTTAGTTTAGCTTTGACTCAGCATTTCAAAGTGTAGATGAATCTTTTAGTTTAGGAAATGGATTCTTTCAAAAAATGTCATCATGTTGGCGGAGACCGTTCTGTATTTATGTAAGAATGTTTTCTTCTCCCCCCAAGCTGGGCACTTCTTTACATTTCTTCAGTTCTTCTATGGTCTGTGATTATGATGGCTTGAACATGGAATTGGTTTCCTGGCAACCAGGCTGCAAGTATTGAGCACCAGCTATTCAGGTTACCTTTTATATCTGAAATGCTGGGTCAAAGATGATGAAGGATCTGCACAGGTTAATTTATATAAAGTTCCGTACCGCTCTGGAAGCAAGTTAGTTTGGTGCAGTAATTTGGCTATTGGTTGTTCAGGAGTAGAACAGTTATCAGTAGTGCTGGTACTGAAGGTTTAGGAATCTATATGGAACATTTGTGGTAGGGTGTGAAAAGAGGTAGCAATAAGACTATTTTTGATTTAAAGCAAACCTCTGAGGAAAAAGTAAAAAGTTATATGCTCACCGACGTAGTGGGAAGCCTCTGGATCACATCAAATATATCACGCTTTATGTAATAAATCTATTATATGAGTTTCACTTTGTCAATGATTTTCTAATTTGAGATACTCTTGCACATGAAACACAATTCTAAGTTTAGGGCCAATTTTGGGTGATGAGCATCCAAAAAAACAAAAACCATCCAGATGTTTTTAGGATGTAGGAGACAATTCACACAAATACAAGGAAGACATACAAACTACCTGCAGATAGTGTCCTGGCCAAATTGAATTTGAGACTCTTGCTGTTAAAGGGCCACTAGCGCAAAAAAATGTAACATTTAATCACTTAACCCATTCGCGTTCCGTCGTTTTCACTTGAGAAATGTTCACCTCCCATTCATTAGCCTATAACTTTATCACTACTTATCACAATGAACTGATCTATATCTTGTTTTAGGCTTTCTTTGGGGGGTACATTTTACTAAGAGCCACTTTACTGTAAATGTATTTTAACAGGAAGAATAAGAAAAAAACGGAAAAAAATCATTATTTCTCAGTTTTCAGCCATTATAGTTTTAAAATAATACATGCCTCCATAATTAAAACTCACGTATTGTATTTTTAATCCACAAGAGGTCAGCGCTCACAGCTAAATAATGCTCAGCTCCTATGTGGATGATAATACAGCTCTAGGTGTAACGCAACTTAGCAATAGTGAACAACCTGTTCGCCTCCCCTATATATGTAAAACAATCCGTACCAGAGGTAGCGCTCACAATTGAATCGCCATAATTCACATCATTCACAATATATTAAAACCACATTTTCACATATGCAATGACATGCAATATAATAATAGTCTCTATATTGAGGGGTGTCTCCACCAATTGGACTGTACAGATGATGAGATCAAGCCTGTATCTCTTCACAACTCTAGGGGACCTCCACCAGCACCCTTTGTGTGTCACTCACCGCAATTATAAGACCAACAAATGGTCTATATGCGCTTTGGGACCGTTCCCTGGTCGTCCCCCACCTCTCAGGCAGATATAACCTCTGTTTTCCTCCTCAGATTCGGTGTGTATACTCTGTTTGTATCCATATACCTCAATGGAAAAGACTCCACATAGTGTGATAACGTTTAAAAGTATTTATTTTTAAAAAACAGTTGCACTCACATGTCCATAAAAGATTCTGCGCTCAGAGTAATTTATAAACGGGCTCTCTCCCGTATGTTGGCCGGGCTGGCAGGCTCCAGGACCCTACTGTCTCAATGGACCTCCGTTGCGCGCTCGGTGGCCGTTAGACGCCGTTCCCGTCTCGCCTCCACGCTCCGCTCTGCGTGCGTATCCCACTTCCGCATTAAGCTCCGCCCGATCGATTTCGTCACTCAGTGACTCATCAGGGGCTCGGGACCTCTGGTACGGATCACGTATTGTATTTGCCCATATGTCCCGGTTATTACACCGTTAAAATTATGTCCCTATCACAATGTATGGCGACAATATTTTATTTGGAAATAAAGGTGCATTTTTTCCGTTTTGCATCTATCACTATTTACAAGTTTAAAATAAAAAAAATATAGAAGTATTTCATCTTTACATTGATATTTAAAAAGTTTAGACCCTTAGGTAAATATTTACATGTTTTTTGTTTTTTTTTACTGTAATGGGTTTTTTTTTTTATATTAAACATTTTATTTGGGTAGTTTTGGGAGGGTGGGATGTTAACAAGTGGTTTAAAATGTAAATGTGTGTTTGAATTTTATTTTTTTTACTTTTAGTTGTAGTTTTACTTTTTGGCCACAAGATGGCGGCCATGAGTTTCTTTACATGACGTCACTCTAAGCGTAACACACGCTTAGAGCGACGCATGGGGTACGTTACAGCCAGAAAAAGCGAAGCTTCCGAGAGATGCTGTCGCTTTTTCAGCGGGGGAGAGGAATCAGTGATCGGGCACCATAGCCCGATTCACTGATTGCCTGGCTAACGAACCGCGGGCGGGAGCGCGCGTGCAAGGCCGTGGGAGCGCGCGGTAGCGCGCATGGTTCCTGGACGTAGTTTCTACGTCCAGGAACCAAAATAGGTTAAGGACTGCAGTCATAAAACCCCTTAAGGACCAGACCCTTTTTTTTCATTCAGACCACTGCAGCTTTCACTGTTTATTGCTCGTCATACTACCTACCACCTAAATGAATTTTACCTCCTTTTCTTGTCCCTAATACAGCTTTCTTTTGGTGCTATTTGATTGCTGCTGTGATTTTTCGTTTTTATTATATTCATCAAAAAAGACAGCGCTCCCCCTCCTGCAATCATTGGTGGCAGCGGGCAGGCGGCAGTAGCAGCAGCAGCAGTGGCGGCAGGATGAATACATTACCTCCTTCTCGCTGGAGGACTTCCGTTCTCTAAGAGCAACTTCCTGTTTACACAGGAAGTTGCAAGAAGCTCTTAGAGAACAGGAGTCCTCCAGCGAGAAGGCGGTAATGTATTCATCCTGCCGCCACTGGTACTGCCACCAATGATTGCAGAAGGGGGAGCGCTGAGAGGAGAGCCCGAGGTGAGGGAGGGGGGGGGGGAATTTCCCCCCTCTCCACCGATCTGCCACACTCTCCTCTTATGCTGCGACCCCTGTGGTGAAATTTTTTGCAACTTTATCAGATTTTGCAACCGGTTGCACTTATTTATAGGTATAGCTATCAGAAAGTGCAAAATAACCATTGACTTCAACCTATCTGTATCAGAAAATGCAACCCAACCAAAACCTATTCTCACACAGAACCCTCCCCTCTTGCTCAACTAATAACCCCCCCTGGAGAGAACAATCCCCCCTCTTGCTCAACTAATATCCCCCCCAGGGAACAATCCCCCCTCTTGCTCAACTAATAACCCCCCCTGGAGGGAAAAATTCCCCCTCTTGCTCAACTAATAACCCCCCCCCCCCCAGGGAACAATCACCCTTCTTGCTCAATTAATAACCCCCCTCCCCCCCCCCCGGAGGGAACAATCCCCCTTCTAGCTCAATGGGATCTGTGGTTGCAAAAAATTACAGGCGTGTTAACAGAGAGGAGCCACGCCTACGCAGTCATACACTGTCCTCTATGGCAAGATGCAAAATCTGATGGGTTGCAAAATTTTTCATTACACCCCTCCTGCCCCCAAAAGTCCCTGAGCTGGCCCTAGGGGGGCCCAGGCCCCCCCCCCCCCCCCCCGCGATGGCAGGGGTCGCATCCCCTATTGGTACGCCAGTGAGTGAAAGTGTTAAGGTGCAAACAAGCATTATAAATACATTTACAATTATTAGGACAGAGCGTATATGCTACATTTTTTTTGGGGGGGGGGGGGGCTGTTACTAATGTAGCATATACGCTATGTCCTAATACTTGTAAATGTATTTATAATACTTGTTTGCACCTTAACACTTTCACTTTTTGCACTTTCCCTTGAAAAAGCTTCTTTATGAAGTGAAACATGTCAGGTTTTGTGGTGGGGGGTGTGTAAATATTTATCATTATCTTGTGATGACTGTGGACTTTGGATTGTAAGCCTACGAATATGCGTATATTGCAGTCCCAGCATTACTAGCAAGTTATTTGACAATTTCAAAAACGCCAAACAAATCTCAATTATCTTTTTAATGGTTTATCAAAGGTTAAGTTTTATTGCATCACCATCAGGAACATTTTTCTATGTTGTATAATGTGTATAATCAGGTTTCGTGTTGAAATAGCCAGCCATGCCTCAATACTTTGTATCACTGGCTAAATTATAACTACTGCAAAAAACTGCTATTATTGTCTCACTAATAAGCAAGCGAGCCAGCAAACTGGGGCTATATCAATCCAGGAACCCAACACGAATTGTTATATAGCTTACATATTACAATAAACAGAGCTAATTGCCTATTAGCAAAATGTACCTCGCTTTCCTCTTGGATAGTGCCACTCACTTACATACACAATGGCTTGCACATGGCTGCACAGTGCTTACAAGTTATCAGCTGGCCTGTCATGCTGAGGAGTCTAGTACAGTATGTGACCTCACAGCAGCTGCCAGAAAAGCACCACTTATCTAGGTATTTCAAACCTATTGCAGGAGCTTTACTCCTAAACCTGCATCAACTTGGAACAATGTGCATCTCATTGTAGGCAAATGGCAGCTATCCAAGAGATACATTTTCCCTATGAATGATTAGGAAAGACTGGTTTTAAGTCAAACTTTTATGCCAGCTTGAAAATTAATCAATTAAATGCTGCAGCAAAAGCAAATTTGCATTCAATTTTGCATCAATTCAGAATTAGAAGCATATCATCCATCTCCTCAAATAATCACACTGCTGGCACTCTTTGTATGCTCATCAACCCCCGGTTGGAGATCCATGCAGCCTGTCTGTCTATAAACAACATTTGAGATTTTTTTGTTTTTAACAAAAATGTTTGGCTTCACATGGTCCATGTAAATTGGTGTGGCAATACTTAGTCACTTTTGGTATTATTTATACAACCACAGTATATATTTAGAAAAAAAACTGGAATGACTCATAGTAGAACATAATACATTATTCAGGATACATCATTTTACCTTAATTATCCTGGTTTCAACAACAAACACTGCCTATACAGTCATGGCCGAAATTGTTGGCACCCCAGAAATTTTTCTCACAGAAAAGTATTGCAGTAACACTTTTTGCTATACACATGTTTATTTCCTTTGTGTGTATTGAAACAAAACAAAAATGGAGGGGGAAAAAGCTAATTGGATATGTCACACAAAACTCCAAAAAATGGGCTGGACACCCTTTCAAAATTGTGGATAAATAAGATTGTTTTAAGCATGTGTTTTAAGCATGTGATACTCCTTTAAACTCACCTGGGTCAAGAAACAGGTGTGGGCGATTTAAAAATCACACCTGAAAGCAAATAAAAAGGAGAGATGTTCACTTAGTCTTTGCATTGTGTGTCTGTGTGTGCCACGCTAAGCATGACCAACAGAAAGAGGAGAAGAGATCTGTCTGAGGACTTGAGAACCAAAATTGTGGAAAAATATCAACAATCCCAAGGTTACATGTTAATCTTCAGAGATCTAGATTTGCCTCTGTCCACAGTGCACAACATTATGAAGAAGTTTGCAACCCATGGCACTGTAGCTAATCTCCCTGGGCCAGAGCCGGATTAAGGCTAAATGGGGCCCTAAGCAAAGTAACTGATTTGGGCCCCCCCATCATGTCGTAATAGAATCAGAAGATGCAGCTGCACAGCAATATGTCGCACACACCGGGCAGCCGAGCTACTGGTTGCTATGGGCAACAGCACGCTTTCCTCTGTGGGTGCACAATGCAGGGAATAGCAGCGGCAAAATGCAGAGTGAGAAATGAATGGCTGGGACATTTGCACTCAGGGGCTGGGGCACTCCTGTGAAGAGGGCGCCAGATATCACAGCAGCAGCACTTTCCCCCTGCATCTCCAGCCTGGCAATAGCAGAAAGCTCTGGACTCCGCTAAACCGGAAGCCGTTCCCCAGACAGAATTACATAACCACTCCCACCACCGAACAACCAATTTCCTCTCAAACTAGACAGCCACCATGCAGCCTCCATCCCAGTGAATACGATAGTCCAGCAGAGAAGGCAGCCGCAGTGGGGGAGAATGACAGCACCAGATGAATCACATTCACCTATTGCGATCCAAGCAATAGAGGTCCCGTCATCCGGAGCCCATCTGTCTCCTCTAGAGTGCTGCCGCTCTGTTACTACTACTATTACTACTTCCTACTTCATGTCTGATCTGAGAATCAGGAAGTTCAGAGCGAGCGGCTGCACTGTAGAAGAGACAGATGGGTTTCAGATGACGGGATCTCTATTGCTTGGATCATGGATAGGTGAGTGAGCGTTTGCCATCTGCTGCTATCATTCTTGCTGCAGATGTGGTTCTCTGTGGGAAGGGAGTGTGGAGTGGGCAGCGGCAGAGCGCACAGTAGCAGGAGGGGGACCTAGGAGGAGAGCCTGGCTCTGAAGACAATCAGCAGCGCACGGCATCATTTGACAAGACAAGACAAATAACATTTATATCGCGCTTTTCTCCTGGTGGACTCAAAGTGCCAGAGCTGCAGCCACTAGGACGCGCCCTATAGGCAGTAGAAGTGTTAGAGAGACTTGCCTACGGTCTCCTACTGAATAGGTGCTGGCTTACTGAACAGGCAGAGCTGAGATTCGAACCCTGGTCTCCTGTGTCAGCGGCAGAGCCCTTAAAGGGACTCCAAGCAGTGCCTGTGGATATGCCTTTAAGCATACCCACAACTAATTCATTACATCCTCACACCTACCAGCATGATGTTTGTAATTATATCCCCCTGGGTTCCTTATATTTCATTGCATTGTGCTGAATCGAGCTGCCAACTTTGGAGAAAAGTCGTCCTGTGGCCGCGATTTCGATCGCGAAAATATCGAAAACTAAAAGGCATACAGCAGCTGTTTATATATCATTGGAAAGAGGAGAAAGAGAGCTTTAAAATGATATGAATCTTTCCATAGTTACTGCACTGCTCAGAGTCCCTTTAACCATTATACCATCCAGCCACCGCTGACTTTGGAGAAAAGTCGTCCTGTGGCCGCGATTTCAATCGCGAAAATATTGAAAACTAAAAGGCATTGAGCAGCTGTTTATATATCATTGGAAAGAGGAGAAAAAGAGCTTTAAAATGATATGAATCTTTCCATAGTTACTGCACTGCTCAGAGTCCCTTTAACCATTATACCATCCAGCCACCGCTGACTTTGGAGAAAAGTCATCCTGTGGCCGCGATTTCAATCGCGAAAATTTCGAAAACTAAAAGGCATAGAGCAGCCGTTTAGATATCATTGGAAAGAGGAGAAAGAGAGCTTTAAAATGATATGCATCTTTCCATAGTTACTGTACTGCTCAGAGTCCCTTTAACCATTATACCATCCAGCCACCGCTGACAGGATGGCAAGGGCTGGTTTATGTGCTAATGGGGCCCCTTTGACTCTGAATGGGGCCCCAAGCGACTGCTTTTGTTGCCTGGTCGGTAATCCGGCCCTGCCCTGGGCGTGGAAGGAAGAGAAAAATGTATGAAAGGTTGCAACGCAGGATAGTCCGGATGGTGAATATGCAGCCCCAAACAAGTTCCAAAGAAATTCAAGCTGTCCTGCAGGCTCAGCGAGCATCAGTGTCAGCGCAAACTATCTGTCAACATTTAACCACTTGAGGACCCACCCTTTACCCCCCCTTAAGGACCAGCGCTGTTTGTTTGGATCTGTGCTGGGTGGGCTCTGCAGCCCCCAGCAGAGATCCGCGGCCACACAGAGCGATCAGATCGCCCCCCTTTTTTTCCCCCTATGGGGATGATGTGCAGGGGGGGTCTGATCGCTCCTACCTGCAGGCATGTTGCGGGGGGGGCACCTCAAAGCCCCCCTCCGCGGCGATATTCTCCCCCCTCCCTCTCCTACCTGCTCCCCCGGGAGATCTGGGCTGCACAGGACGCTATCCGTCCTGTGCAGCCAGTGACGGGACGTCCCCTGTCACATGGCGGCGATCCCCGGACGCTGATTGGCCGGGGATCGCCGATCTGCCTTACGGCGCTGCTGCGCAGCAGCGCCGTACAAATGTAAACAAAGCGGATTATTTCACGGAGCCCCCCGCCGTGAATTGACAGGAAGCAGCCGCTCGCACGAGCGGCTGCTTCCTGATTAATCAGCCTGCAGCTGGCGACGCAGTACTGCGTCGCTGGTCCTGCAGCTGCCACTTTGCCGACGCA
The DNA here is from genome assembly GCF_040937935.1 of Hyperolius riggenbachi. Lineage (NCBI taxonomy): Eukaryota > Metazoa > Chordata > Amphibia > Anura > Hyperoliidae > Hyperolius > Hyperolius riggenbachi. Next base: position 352,281,438 of record NC_090647.1, on the reverse strand, counting down.
CGGTATAAGCGTGCGGTCGGCAAGTGGTTAAATTAAAGTAAATGCTATGGCAGGAGACCCAGGAGGACCCCAATGCTGACACAGAGACATAAAAACATCAAGACTTCAGTTTGCTAAAATGTACTTGGGTAAGCCAAAATCCTTCTGGGAAAACATCATCTTGTGGACAGATGAGAACAAGATACAGTACTTTTTTCCCCTTTTTGTACATCATTCTACTGTTTACCAAAAATGGAATGAGGCCTACAAAGAAAAGAACACAGTACCTACAGTGAAATATGGTGGAGGTTGAAAGATGTTTGGGGTTGCTTTGCTGCCTCTGGTACTGGGTGCCTTGAATGTGTGCAAGGCATCTTGAATTAGATTATTACCATTATTATTGGGTCGCACTGTAGAGCCCAGTGTCAGAAAGCTGGATTTGTGTCCGAGAGCTTAGGTCTTCCAGCAGGACAATGACCCCAAACATACGTCAAAACACATCCAGAAATGGATGGCAACAAAGCGCTGGAGAGTTCTGAAGTGGCCAGCAATGAGTCCACATCTAAATCCCATTGAACACCTGTGGAGAGATCTTAAAATTGCTGTTAAGAAAAGGCCCCCTATAATAAGGGCTGGTTCACACGGGCGTCTGCTGAGCTTTTGCTTGGCATTGCGTTCAAACGCCAGCGTTTAAAAGCTAGCTTTTGAAGGCTTTTGAAAAGCGTTCAAGGCTAGCAGTTCTGGTCTCTGCTATTGTTTCCTCGCGTTTACCGCCTCTGAAAGCAGCATGTTGCTTTTGAGACTAGACGCAACGCTGGGATCTACTGCCAGGCTTTCATGAAAGCCTGCAAAAGCCAGCTCTAAACGCTCCCATTCACTTGCATGGGATGGCAGTAGATCCCAAAAAACGCTGCGTCTGAAACGCTGCGTTAAACGCCACAAAAACGCCCGTCTGAACTAGCCCTAAGAGATGTGGAGCAGTTTTCAAAGGAAAAGTGATCCAAAATTCCAGGTGAGATGTGCAAGAAGCTCATTGATGGTTATAGGAATCGACTGATTTCAGTTATTTTTCTCCAAAGGGTGTGCAGCCATATATTAACCACTTCGCGTCCCTGGTCATTTTCACAGTTTAGCTCAGTTCTGATTACTTTGGCAATAACTTCATCAATAACTATAACAACTAATGGATTTGTATATTGTTTTTTTCAGGACAAATTGGGCTTTTTGTGGCTTATAGTTTTCAGTAATTACCTTATTTTCTATGCATTTTAAAATGAAAATAGGGAAAAAAGTGAAAAAATACACAATTTATCCACTTTCATACATTATAGCTGTAATGTAAACATTTCTATTGTACATTTAACCACTTTATCACCACAGGTGCATGTATCTACGCCCCTTTAAATACCCTTTGACCACCAGGGGCGTGGATACACGCAGCTACCGCCGCTGTTCGCGCTCCCGCTCGCTCGTTCGTGCGCTTCCGAGCTCATGCACGCCACCTAGCAAGGAATTGAAAAGCGCTACTTAAAAACAGATGAGTGCCTGCCTGCAAAAGAGTGCAAGCCCCACTTATGGGATAAAATGCACACTGAGCATACACGTGACCTGTCTACCACTGAAGGATGTTGGTTTCCTGTAACAGCTTGCATGCAACTTGTTAAGTACTCGTCCCTCCCTCTGCGAAGAAGTCAATCCTCCATGGGAGGGGACCTAACACTAACTAAATCCTACCTATGCATATGCATAGCCTGGGCACGCTACCAAGTAAAATTGAAAATTGCGCAAAAAGTGGGATCAGCGCATCACCAGGCCGCCTCCGAATGGCCTCCGATCAGAGATGCGCTGAGCCCCCCCAGAGACTGCAAACGCACCTTGAACCCAAACAGAGGCTCTGCATATACACCAAAAGCAAAGCTGTTAAGTGGGAGCGGCTGACCAAAAATGAATGAAATTAGTACACAGCAAGGAAATGAACAGCGCTACTTAAAAACAGATGAGTGCCTACCTGCAAAAGAGTGCAAGCCCCACTTATGTGATAAAATGAACACTGAGCATACACATGACCTGTCTACCACTGGAGGATGTTGGTTTCCTGTAACAGCTTGCATGCAACTTGTTAAAGCCAATGGGTACCGTTTCAAAAAAGAAAAAGTCAGATACTCACCTAAGGAGAGGGAAGGCTCGGTCCTAATGAGCCTTCCCTCTCCTCTCCCGGTGCCCTCGGTGCTGCGCTGGCTCCCCCGTTCGCGTCCGCCGCCGCAGGGTCTTCGGAGGTCTTCAGGAGCACTCGGGCTTCCGAAGACGGGCCGCTCCATACTACGTACGCGCGAGCGCGTCATAGAGATCGCTCGCGCATGCGTAGTATGGAGCGGCCCCGTCCTCGGGAGTGCTCCCGAAGGCTTCCGAAAGCTCCCTTCGGCATGCGGAAGTGGCAGTATTTGACCGAACTGGTCGAATACTGCCACGGGGGATCCTGCGCGGGACCGGGCACCGGGAGAGGAGAGGGAAGGCTCATTAGGACCGAGCCTTCCCTCTCCTTAGGTGAGTATCTGACTTTTTCTTTTTGGAAACGGTAAACATTCACTTTAAGTACACGTCCCTCCCACTGCGAAGAAGTCAATCCTCCATGGGAGGGGACCTAGCACTAACTAAATCCTACCTATGCATATGCATAGCCTGGGCGCGCTACCAAGTACGCCACCGCCTGCTCGCCCGGAGATCAATGAACGGGAAAAACCATTCCCGTTCGTTGATCTCAGCCCCCCAGCAATGATCGACTGCTTCTATGAGAAGCAGCGCGATCATTGTGAAAAAAAGTTTCCCAGCCTCCCTGAACTTCCTGCAAGCGTACTTCCTACGCTTGCAGGATGCATTTACAAAAAATTACTGTGGCCATCTTGTGGCCAAATAGTAAAACTACAGTCATAAGCATTTTTCATATACAAATACATTATTTTACATTATAAATTAACTCATTAACTCCCACACTCCCCAATTGCTATTTTTTTTTTTTTTGTAATAAAAAAAAAATTACAATAAAAAAAAAAACATAAATAGTTACCTTAGGGACTGAACTCTCAAAATATTTATATCAAGAGGGTATAACACTGTTACTTTATACACTATGGGCTTGTAATTAGGGATGGACGCAAAACTGAAAAAAATGCACCTTTATTTGCAAATAAAATATTGGCGCCAAACATTGTGATAGGGACATAATTTAAACGGTGTAATAACCGGGACAAATGGGCAAATAAATGTCATGGATTTTAATTACAGTAGCATGCATTATTTAAAAACTATAATGGCCAAAAACTTTTTTTTCCCACATTTTTTCCTATTTTCACATTAAAACACATTTAGAATAAAATAATTCTTGGCATAATGTCCCACCTAAAGAAAGCCTAATTGGTGGCAAAAAAAAACCAAGATATACTTAATTTCATTGCGATAAGTAATGATAAAGTTATAGACGAATAAATGGAAGGAGCGCTGAAAGGTGAAAATTGCTCTGGTGCTCTAGGGGTAAAACCCCTCAGTTGTGAAGTGGTCACACATTTTAATTGTCTATCTCTCCTGTTTATTTAACCACTTCCCGACCGCCTAACGCACAGGGGCGGCCGGGAAGTGGAGCCCGCAAGGACCAGCTTACCCACAGAGGCGGCGGTCCTTGTAAGGGCATGGGCGGAGCGATCGCGTCATCCGTGACGCGATCCTCCGCCGGCGCCTGTCTCCGCTCACCCGCCGCAACATCCCGCCGGCCATACGGAAGCGCCGGCAGGATGTTAACCCCGCGATCGCCGCATACAAAGTGTATAATACACTTTGTAATGTTTACAAAGTGTATTATACAGGCTGCCTCCTGCCCTGGTGGTCCCAATGTCCGAGGGACCACCAGGGCAGGCTGCAGCCACCCTATGTCGCACCCAAGCACACTGATTTCTCCCCTCCCCTGCCCCAGATCGCCCACAGCACCCCTCAGACCCCCCCCTGCCCACCCCCCAGACCCTTGTTTGCACCCAATCACCCCCCTAATCACCCATCAATCACTCCCTGTCACTATCTGTAAACGCTATTTTTTTTATCCCCCCCCCTGCCCCCTCCTGATCACCCTCCCACCCCTCAGATTCTCCCCAGACCCCCCCCCCCCTGTGTACTGTATTCAACTATCCCCCCTGATCACCTGTCAATCACCTGTCAATCACCCATCAATCACCCATCAATCACCCCCTGTCACTGCCACCCATCAATCAGCCCCTAACCTGCCCCTTGCGGGCAATCTGATCACCCACCCACACCAATAGATCGCCCGCAGATCCGACATCAGATCACCACCCAAACGCAGTGTTTACATCTATTCTCTCCTCTAAACACCCACTAATTACCCATCAATCACCCATCAATCACCCCCTATCACCACCTGTCACTGTTACCCATCAGATCAGACCCTAATCTGCCCCTTGCGGGCACCCAATCACCCGCCTACACGCTCAGATTGCCCTCAGACCCCCCTTATCAATTCGCCAGTGCAATATTTACATCTGTGCTTCCCTGTAATAACCCACTGATCACCTGTCAATCACCTGTCAATCACCCATCAATCACCCCCTGTCACTGCCACCCATCAATCACCCCCTGGCACTGCCACCCATCAATCAGCCCCTAACCTGCCCCTTGCGGGCAATCTGATCACCCACCCACACCAATAGTTCGCCCGCAGATCTGATGTCAGATCACCTCCCAAGTGCAGTGTTTATATCTGTTCTCTACCCTAAATCTCTCTGTAAATGGACAATTGTGTGTAAAAAAAATCAAACAATTGTCATTTACAGAGATATTTCTCCCACCCAGCATGGGTATGTGTAAAAATACACCCCAAAACACATTATACTACTTCTACAGAGTACGGCGGTACCACATATGTGGCACTTTTTTACACCCTAAGTACGCTAAGGGGCCCAAAGTCCAATGAGTACCTTTAGGATTTCACAGGTCATTTTGCGACATTTGGTTTCAAGACTACTCCTCACGGTTTAGGGCCCCTAAAATGCCAGGGCAGTATAGGAACCCCACAAATGACCCCATTCTAGAAAGAAGACACCCAAACGTATTCCGTTAGGAGTATGGTGAGTTCATAGAAGATTTTATTTTTTGTCACAAGTTAGCGGAAATTGATTTTTATTGGTTTTTTTCACAAAGTGTCATTTTCCGCTAACTTGTGACAAAAAATAAAATCTTCTATGAACTCACCGTACTACTAACGGAATACCTTGGGGTGTCTTCTTTCTAAAATGGGGTCATTTGTGGGGTTCCTATACTGTCCTGGCATTTTAGGGGCCCTAAACCGTGAGGAGTAGTCTTGAAACAAAATTTCTCAAAATGACCTGTGAAATCCTAAAGGTACTCATTGGACTTTGGGCCCCTTAGCGCAGTTAGGGTGCAAAAAAGTGCCACACATGTGGTATTGCAGTACTCAGGAGAAGTAGTATAATGTGTTTTGGGGTGTATTTTTACACATACCCATGCTGAGTGGGAGAAAGATCTCTGTAAATGGACAATTGTGTGTAAAAAAATTAAAAGATTGTCATTTACAGAGATATTTCTCCCACCCAGCATCGGTATGTGTAAAAATACACCCCAAAACACATTATACTACTTCTCCTGAGTACGGCAATACCACATGCGTGGCACTTTTTTGCAACCTAACTGCGCTAAGGGGCCCAAAGTCCAATGATCACCTTTAGGCTTTACAGGGGTGCTTACAAATTAGCACCCCCCAAAATGCGAGGACAGTAAACACACCCCACAAATGACCCCATTTTGGAAAGTAGACACTTCAAGGTATTCAGAGAGGGGCATGGTGAGTCCGTGGCAGATTTCATTTTTTTTGTCGCAAGTTAGAAGAAATGGAAACTTTTTTTTTTTTGTCACAAAGTGTCATTTTCCGCTTACTTGTGACAAAAATTAATATCTTCTATGAACTCACTATGCCTCTCAGTGAATACTTTGGGATGTCTTCTTTCCAAAATGGGGTCATTTGGGGGGTATTTATACTATCCTGGAATTCTAGCCCCTCATGAAACATGTCAGGTGGTCAGAAAAGTCATAGATGCTTGAAAATGGGAAAATTCACTTTTTGCACCATAGTTAGTAAACGCTATAACTTTTACCCAAACCAATAAATATACACTGAATGGTTTTTTTTTAATCAAAAACATGTTTGTCCACATTTTTCGCGCTGCATGTATACAGAAATTTTACTTTATTTGAAAAATGTCAGCACAGAAAGTTAAAAAAATCATTTTTTTGCCAAAATTCATGTCTTTTTTGATGAATATAATAAAAAGTAAAGATCGCAGGAGCAATCAAATAGCACCAAAAGAAAGCTTTATTAGTGACAAGAAAAGGAGCCAAAATTCATTTAGGTGGTAGGTTGTATAAGCGAGCAATAAACCGTGAAAGCTGCAGTGGTCTGAATGGAAAAAAAGTGGCCGGTCCTTAAGGGGGGTAAAGCCCACGGTCCTCAAGTGGTTAAACAGTTCTTTTGTTTTGATAATGTATTAGTAACACATTGTATACACTACCTAAAGGTGGCCATACACTCTTTAGATTAGCAGCAGATAGAACATCAGATAGATTTCTGATCTATCTGATGTGTTTAGGATTTTTTTTTACTAGAAACAGATTTCCAATAGATTTCAGTATGAAATCTATTGAAAATCGATATGATAGCATTTTTTTGCCATCAGATTTCCATTAGGTCCAATGCAAAATGATAAGCAATCTCAACAGATCGACCTAGATTTTCCAGCATGTCAGATTGATTGAAATCAATCGATTTGTGATCGATATCGATCGATCTGCCACTAATCGGTTCATTGTATGGGACCCTTAACCTCCCTGGCAGTCTATTAAAACCGCCAGGGGGCAGCGCAGCACTTTAATTTATTATTTTTATTTTTAAATCATGTAGCTAGCCTAGCGCTAGCTACATGATAGCCGTTGTGCAGCGGCATCCCCCCACCCCTTCCGATCTCCTCCGGCGATCAAAGCAAACAGGAAATCCCGTTCAGAATGGCGACGATCGGGATGAGGGAGTCCCGATCCACCCCTCAGCGCTGCCTGCCACTGATTGACCAGGCTGCACACGGGGTCTGGGAGGGGGGCCCCTCTAACGCGGCGGGTAGCGCGCGAATCGGCGGCGATCGAGTTATGCACGCAACAAAAAACAATTTGTGCAAATCAGCCCACCAGGGCCTGAGCAACCCTCTGCAGCGGCTTTAGCCCGTGCTCAGCATGGGCTTACCGCCAGGGAGGATAATTGTTGCACTTGTCTGCTCCTAAAATGTTTATTTTTTCACTTGTTAAAGAGAGTCTGAAGCGAGAATAGATCTCGCTTCAGACCTCATAGCTAGCAGGGGCATGCGTGCCCCTGCTAAAACGCTGCTATAGCGCGGCTTAACGGGGGTCCCTGTCCCCCCAAACCCCCTCCGTGCAGCGGGGGAGCGCTTCCTGGTTGGGGCAGGGCTAACCGCCGCAGCCCTGCCCCATGCGCGTCTGTCAGACGCGTATCTCCGCCTCTCCCCCGCCCCTCTCAGTCTTCCTTCACTGAGAGGGGCGGGGGAGAGGCGGCGATGCGCGTCTGATAGACGCGCTGGGAGGCAGGGCTGCAGCCGTTAGCCCTGCCTCCAGGAAGAGTTTTCCCTACGACCATTTTACGACCAACTTTTGCGGGGGGTGGGTTGGGGGTGAAGGGACCCCCGTTAAGCCGCGGGATAGCTGCGTTTTAGCAGGGGCACACGTGCCCCTGCTATATATAAGACCTGAAGCGAGATTTAGTCTCGCTTCAGTGTCTCTTTAATTCATTAGGCTTGCCATTGAATTCCCTAGGGGTAGGAGAGTGTTTTGCTTTCATTATGTTACAACTGTATAGCATTTTTATCAGTTCAGAGATAACTAAGCAGTGTTATCTAGGATTTTGTAGGGAAGAGAGTGCAGCTTCAACTGGTTAAGTTAAAGGGGCCCATACACTGGTCGATTTCCATCCATCCATCCATCCATCCATCCATCCATCCATCCATCGATTCTATAGAATTTATTTAACCACACCCTCCCAATGATGAGTAGCCTAGGCTATGTCATGGAGCTTTCTCCCTCAGAGTACTTTGGAAGATCATGTGTTGTTCCTGCTCATGTCACAGAGAGGAAAAACATTCCATAGTGATTCTCCTTGCCAGCTGTGACGCATTAAACTAACTTTAGTTATGCCCGACTTAAACAATATTTTATTTCATAATTAAATCCCAGACTTCTTAATTATGCACTAAATAATAATACCTAGATTATATAATACAGCAGGATACAAAAATTGCTTCTACATCCTAAAGTAAAATAGCCCTAAATGGATGTACATACGAGAAAGAGCAGTGAAGTCCATTTGGTTGAAGAAGATGTTTATCAGTTACTTCCAATAAGAAATGAAGTCGATTTGGAGAGATTCTGCAGCATGTCTACAGTTCCTAATACCATGTGGAAGTACTTAAGAAGTGAAGGGATACCTTCCTGCAAATAGGAGTTTATCATGAATGATGGCTTAAAAAGAGTTTGCAGAAGCAATGCGTGACAAGGTTACCGAGTGTTCTGTCAAGGAGAGACTGTAGGCTAAATAAATCACTTCTTTCTGTGTCTGTGAAAAGGAAGGGTAGGATGTCACACTACAAATGTCTTGCCAATATGCTTGGATAAAACCAGTCCGCATAGTCTGTGAACTTTCCAAGCCGTAGTGAAAGCTAGCACCGTCTATGTAGTACTACCCCTGTATTACGTAAGCAATGTTTTGGAGTAACAAAAACTTTATTTTTCTTTTCAAAGTTTTTTTCAAAGATATAAAATTGCAAACAAGCAACTAATGCATATGTTATAGACAGTATCAAAGAATGGTGGCATGTTAACATGTCAGTGCTGTGTGACTACAGAAATATTTTTGCCCATTGCAGTGAATTTCATACAGTATGTATACAGTAGTTGTTGACTTTCTGCATATATTAAGCAGTTATGCATAATGAAATAAACATATATAAATATGGCTGTAGAGCGAGGATAAGCACACCTTTAGACCTTTTCCCTACATTAACTTGGAATTTATATCTCAAAATCCATTGCAAAGTGGAAACTAATGAGACAGTGATGTCCTCTTGGAGATACCAAGTATGAAAAAAGAGAGCAAGTAGCATAGTTGAAAGCAAAACAGGGAAGGGGTAGTAAGGCAAAGGAGGATTTCCTTCGACTCTCTAACCAAACAGCTCCTTTTTCAAATCTGTTCAATACATTCATTAATGTTACCCTAAGGCATTTACCTTGTTGTTTTAATATCTGCCTATATGGTCACAGTTTCATAGGGCGAGCTAACGAACACAAGACATGTTACTGGGTATTCTCCATTTCTATACCTAAACTATCTAAGCATCTCCATTCCCATCAAAAACAGTGAGCAGTGTGCACCAGAAAACTCTGCCCAATTGCTCAAGCCTCCCAGAGTGTGATAGACAAAACAAACTATTTAAAGGGCTAGTGCACACCAAAAATTGCTAGGCCTCATTGCAAACGATTAGCGATTTGCAGTAGTGATTCTGGGCATGTACCTAGCAATTTCCTATTTATCACTCTGGAAGTGAACAGCTTTGTGCAAAAAAACTTTTTGAAAAATCACTCTGTTCAGCACTTTATAGAGCAATTTTTCACTCTTCATATACTATACATTGAAGCGTAATCTTCTCCAAAATGCTGCAATACCCGTGTTTGGGGAAAAAATCACATCGTTCTGGTGTGATCATTCCCATACAATCACATCAGCCAAGCACTTTTTGAAGCGCTAGCGATCTTAAAAGCGATCCAAAGCTTTCTTTGTGTGCACCAGCCCTTAGATGGTTTGACATTAGTGGATTTAGTATGCAAGTCGGTTAAAAGATCCCCTCCTGATAAATAACTATAGTTTCAAAGAAATTGATCTAATGTGTGTCCATATGTATAGTCCAACTTATCACCAGACACACTCTTTGTCCTAGTGCACACCGGAGCGTTTCCGCTGCAGTTTGCGATCTGCTTGCGGGTGCGAATCCGCTAGGGTAATGTATTTCAATGGGCTGGTGCACACCAGAGCAGGAGGCGTTTTGCAGAAACGCATACTCCCGGGCTGCTGCAGATTTTGGATTGCGGATGCGTTTCTGCCTCAATGTTAAGTATAGGAAAACCGCAAACCGCTCTGAAAAACGGCACTTCAGAGCGGTTTGCCAGGCGTTTTTTGTTACAGTAGCTGTTAAGTAACAGCTTTACTGTAACAATACATGAAATCTACTATACCAAAACCGCTACACAAAACCGCAAAACGCTAGCTGAAACGCTGCAGAAAAATAAGAAAAAGCGTTTCAAAATCTGCTAGCATTTTGCGGATCTGCTAGCGGTTTTTGGTGTGCACTAGGCCTTTGACAGGATTCAGTGACATCAACCCTGGGAATCTGGCAATCAGCAGTCACAGGTAATATTTTGCTTCCCAAGTCTCTCGTGTCTTCCTGGTCTGTGGGACATGATGCGGGGAACATAGATGACAGAAACAATGTATAAAAATAGGGTATGCACACCCAACAATAGCAAAAAGCAATAGATCTGGGTGCTAGGTACAATAAATAGGGCTAATAGCCCCGCAAACATGTAAGAAAATCAAGTACACCTGCACACCAAAATTGATTTATGTCCAGGCTGGGCTCATTAGCGATCAGGTTCAGTATAAATAAGCTGTATATGCGATCATTTAGCTGCAGCACTCCGTGGGAATTCACCTAACCCTCTTACGAAGGATTTCATCCGAAACGGCGCTGTCAGGGTAATGGACTTTAGACACTCTATTACAACTTCTGTGGCATCCCTTGCTTCCACTTTGCATAAGTCTCCTCCAATGGGATCTACTATTGCTGCGTTTACAGAGACTGTTTGGTCTATACCATAGCTTCCTCTTTTATAGCATTTTGTGGTCCTAGTTTATACTGGACTTGCTGCTGCTCGCTATCATTTGCTTGAAGTTATACAGTGGCTTGCAAAAGTATTCGGCCCCCTTGAAGTTTTCCAGAGTCACCATGGGCCTCTTGACTGCATTTCTGATCAGCGCTCTCATTGTTCGGCCTGTGAGTTTAGGTGGACAGCCTCGTCTTGGTAGGTTTACAGTTGTGCCATACTCCTTCCATCTCAGAATGATCACTTGAACAGTGCTCCGTGGGATGTCCAAGGCTTTGGAAATCTTTTTGTAGCCTATGCCTGCTTTAAATTCCTCAATAACTTTATCCCTGACCTGTCTGGTGTGTTCTTTGGACTTCATGGTGTTGTTGCTCCCAGTATTCTCTTGGATAACCTCTGAGGCCGTCACAGAGCAGCTGTATTTGTACTGACATTAGATTACACACAGGTGCACTCTATTTAGTCATTAGCACTCATCAGGCAATGCCTATGGGCAACTGACTGCACTCAGACCAAAGGGGGCTGAATAATTACGCACACCCCACTTTGCAGTTACTGATTTGTAAAAAATGTTTGGAATCATGTATGATTTTTGTTCCACTTCTCACATGTACACCACTTTGTAATTCCAATAAAATGGATTCATGTTTGTGGCAGTAATGTGACAAAATGTGGAAAACTTCAAGGGGGCCGAATACTTTTGCAAGCCACTGTATATTGTTATGGTATACCATAAATATAGAGTGTCTTTATTGGATGTTATTTGCCTCAGCTTGTACTATACTGTGATTAATGTGATTCTGTTACACTTTTTGTATTCATATTTAATACAATTATCTTTGCATAAATCAATTTTGGTGTGCAGGTGTACTTGATTTTCGAACATAGATGACAGCACATGAATCTAATCACTGTCATGGTAAATTATTCTTTATTCAATTTTGCATTTTAATGTGAAATTAAGTGATTGCAAAAAGCGAGTAACAATCATTCATCACCAATTGGGTTCCCAATTTGGAGTGGCAGCTTCAATGAGCATCAGGCTGGATCTCAACAAGGAACTTTAAGATAATGCCACCTTTTTTGCTCTTGTAAATCATGCTTCTCCTGTATCTGTTCAGAGATACTGTCGCATATATCATTTTCATCTGCTTTTTTTCTAAGAGTGAGGCACAGCGAACTTAGGTGGGTTTCTCTTCCTCATCTTCTATAATTAATAGTCTAGGCTGCTATAAATGGAAAAGTAGAGCTGCTAGTTACCTGCTCAGGGGCGTAGCAATAGGGGGTGCAGAGGTAGCCACCGCATCGGGGCCCTTGGGCCAGAGGGGCTCCAAAGGGCCCTCCCTCAACTACAGTGTTAGCTCTTTATTGGTCCTGTGCTGATAATAATCACTTCTATAGATACTTTGAATAGTGGTGATCATTAACAAACAGTTCCCCACCCCCTTCTTGCACCTCTGACACTGTAGTTGCCATTGGCAGGTTTTGGTGCACCGAATCAAATGTTATGTATCAAGTGCATGGGGGGGCCCATTGTAAAACTTGCATCGGGGCCCACATCTCCTTAGCTACGCCACTGTACCTGCTGTCATTTTATGTGTGGAAGCTGGCAGATAAAGATCAACTGTGTGTAGTGAAGCTGATTCTACTACCCCACCTTCTCCAACTATTCCAACAGGTGTGCAGCAGGTGTTTTACAGACTAGATAACATTGGGCTTTGTAAATCATATCCTGTCATGAAATCATGTGATGATATTAGTCATGCCTGGTCCTGAATTTTGTACTGCGTTCAGGAAAGAGAAAATAGACAAATGGCCAAATGTTTAAGCTTGAAAGGTTCTCTTTCGACATGGAACTAGAGAGATGAAACCCTGCTCTCCTCCCATTGAATGGAGTACATTTATCAGAAGGCAGCCTTAGCATTTTTAATACAAGTCTAAAAACTATGATTGAGCAAGCTAGGAGAATGAACACTTTACTCATATCTCACCTGATAAAGGTATTATCTCTACTGATAGTGGGTTGTGTCATAGAAACATGATGGTGAATCACTGTGAACGGCTTAGGAAGGGCCTTGTGAGAAAACACGGAAAAGCCGCCGCCAATACTCAGAGTGAGGCGGCTGATTCCGCTTTTGACATGGCAGTTGAGGCGCATTCGGAGCGCGGAGAAACCGCCGCATGATCTAACTACAGGGCGGCGGATTCCGCATCCAATGCGGCTAGTTACTCGCATAGGCCTGCTTCTCTCAGAAAGGCGGAATGCGGAGGAAACGCCGCACGCTCAGACAGCGTGGCGGCGGATTCCGCATCCAATACAGTAGCAACATTACAACACATGACTGGTGTGGCTGGGACTGATAGTCCACACTGGTTTAGGAGGACGCGCGCACGCAGAGAGGCAGGGCCTTTATGGCAGTCAGAGGAGGGTCAGCTGACCAGGCCGGTCAGCTGACAATTGCAGCAACTTTCATTGGTCCAGCACTTAGGGGAGGCGCTGGAGAGCGCTGGTGTATATATACTGGGTGCTGGTCATTTCTCTGGCGTCTGGCTTTGCGATCACTACGTGGTAGCACTCAGACCTTGTCAGTATCTGTGTTTATTAGTCAGTTTCCAAAGGTGTTGATGATCACGGAACTCACACCTTAGCCTAGGAATTCTGTTACTATCTGTATTGTTATCTAGACTAGTTTCCAAGGTGTTGACGGCCACGGATCTCACACCTTAGTCTAGGAATAATTCTGTACCATCTGTATTATTTGTATGATCTAGTTAGTCCTGGAGTGTGAGAATCTTGGAGCTCACACTCAAGCTTAGACATTGTTGATTATCTGTTATGACTTTCTGCATTCCTGACCATTCTCCTGATCTCTGATTTTGTACCTTGTATTTCTGATTCTCTGTTGCCGATACCTGGCTAGTCTCTGGATTCTGTATCTGCCTACTGTCTCTGTACTTTATCTGTCCGTGTGTTTACGACCTGGCTTGTCCGACCTCGAGAACTATCTCCCCTGTTAGGAGATAGTTCACAGATCTGTCAGCAGGGCCGGCCCTAGACTTTTTGCCGCCTGAGGCAAATTTTTAAAAAATTGCCACCGCCGCCCCTCCCCCCCCCCCTCGGGGGGGGGGGGGCGCGCTCTGGGGGGCCGCCGAGCTGGAGGGGTAGCTGGCAGGACGGGGGTATTGGGCCAGCGGCGGGGAGGGGGGTCGGACCCCCCCTCCCTCGCCTGGGTCCCCCGTCCTCCGCTCCCCTCCAGCCTAAATAGACGCAGCCGTATGTGTAAGAGGCACGGGCGGGGAGGACACTCACCTCTTCCCAGCATGCGCTCCACTGACATCACTTCCTGCAGCGTTGCAGGAAGTGATGTCAGTGGAGCGCACGCTGGAGCGAGGAAGAGGTGAGTGTCCTCCCCGCCCGTGCCTCTTACACATATGGCTGCGTCTATTTAGGCTGGAGGGGAGTGGAGGACGGGGGACCCAGGCGAGGGAGGGGGGGGTCCGACCCCCCTCCCCGCCGCTGGCCCAATACCCCCGTCCTGCCAGCTACCCCTCCAGCTCGGCGGGCCGGCTCCCCACACCCACGGATGGACGGGTGCCGCCCCTGGAAATTTGCCGCCTGAGGCAAAAATTTCACCCCGCCTCATGAGCGGGCCGGCCCTGTCTGTCAGTGACACTCCTCCACTGGTGTCACTCACGTTCTGTCCTTCCCACTGTCTCAGCCTGGCTCCGCCCCTTGGGGAGCAGCAGGCTTGTGGAAGGAAGCTAACCCGTCACAGTAGATCCTACTGTCTTGCTCCCATTCCCTGGGTGCTTTCCTCAGAGTATTACTGTTGCACCAAACACTCTCATCTCAGGTGTCCAGAGGTTAGTAGATATATCTGATTATCGGTGATACTGCAGATCATCAATAATCGGGTATATTCTGCATTCTCGGTGATACTGCAGATCACCGATAATCAGACCCTCTCTGTGTTACACCGATCGTTACAGGCCTGTCTGAGAATCAAAACTACGCCTTTTGGGAAGAACGGCGGAGGGTGCACTGAGGAGACCTGGCTGATGGAATGCATTTAGTGGAGGCAAAGGTGGGTGAAGCCAGCGGTCAAGAGACACTGAAGTGAAAAAAAAATTATGATATGATTTGTATGTGTAGTATAGCTAAGAAATAAAACAGTAGGAGCATAGACATAACTCTAATATTGTTTCCAGTACAGGAAGAGTTAAAGTGAATGGAAACCGCATTTAAAAAAATGAGACAGATACTTACCCAAGGAGAGGGAAGGCTCTGGGTCCTATAGAGCCTTCCCGCTCCTCTCCTGGTCCCCTCGTTCCAGTGCTGGCTCGCCCGGTAGCAGTATTTGACTAATTTAATCAAATACTGCTTTACCCGGCCGAAGGAGACTTTAGAAGTCTTCAGGGAACCCAAGTGCTCCTGAAGAAGGGCGGCCCTGTACTGCACCTGCGCAAGCACGCTCTCTTGCATGCACACTCCTGTGCAGACTAGGAATACTGTGTATTATCTGTGTTATTATTCAGACTAGTTCCAGGGTGTTGATGACTACGGAGCTCACACCCAAGACTAGGAATTAGATTAACCATCCTGTTATACTCTAGACTAGTTCCAGGGTGTTGATGATCAAGGAGCTCACACCTATACACTAGACATTGTTATTTGTTATGACCTACTGCTTTCCTGACCTCTCTTCTGATTTCTGATTTGGTACTTCGCTATATCTGATACTCCGTTGCCAAACCTTGCTTGCCTTAGGATTCCGAGTCTGTCTCCTTCCTCTGTACCTAATCTGTCTGTCTGTTGCCGACCTGGCTTGTCTGACCTCGAGAACTATCTCCTCTGTTTAGAGATAGTTCACAGATCTGTCAGTGACACTCCACCATTGGTGTCACTCACACTCTGGTCCTTCCCATTCTCAGCCTGACTCCTCCCCTTGGAGAGCCTCAGGCTTTTGGAAGGATCCTGTTCTTTGGGCAGTGTCTCTACTGCCTTGCACCCTCTATACGGGTGCTCTCCTCAAAGTATTACTGTTGCACCAAACACTCATATTACTCAGGTGTCCAGAGGTTAGAGATATATCTGATTATCGGTGATACTGCAGATCATCAATAATCGGGTATATATCTGTATTCTCTGTGATACTGCAGATCACCGATAATCAGATCCTCTCTGTGTTACACCGATCGTTACAGAACGGCAGACCAAACCCAAATGGACGCACTGTATAGCCATGTTGAAGTCCTGACCACCGCGGTAAACCAACTTTCCGCGGCAGTTTTGAACCAACAGACCCAGATATGTCAGATATTTGGGGCTATTCAGGAACTTCAATCAGTGCGATCTCCTCTTAGCACAGACATACGTATGCCTGTACCTGAAAAATTTTCCGGTCACAGATCTGACTTCCGAAATTTTAGGAGTAGAGTGTTATCATTCTTTGAGTTGAGACCTAATTCTTCAGGAACTATGGCCCAAAGGGTTACATTTATTAAAACTTTGTTATCAGGTGATTCTCAGACCTGGGCGTACAGTCTGCCTGACGGAGACTTGGCCCTAACCTCTGTAGAGGAATTTTTTAAAGCCATGGCTATAATTTACGATGATCTAGACATTGCCTCGACTTCTGAGCGGAAGCTCAAACGGTTACGTCAAGGCAAGAGTCCGGTGGAAGATTATGCTGCTGAATTTAGGAAGTGGTCAGTATCAGCCAGGTGGGACACCTTTGCCCTTTTAGATTGTTTCTTATCAGGGTTGTCAGATGAGGTTTCCGATCTTATGTTAAGTCAGCCTGAACCTAAGTCCATTGATGGGGCCATTTCATCGGCCATCAGGATAGATCGCCGGCTGCGCTATCAAAGGCAGACCCGGGGTAGTAGCCATATGAGAATGGTATCCCACGCTGCGCCCCATGTGACTCCACCTCCTCCCGTCTCGCCTCCACCTGAGCCAATGCAGATTGGTCGGTCAAATTTGTCTCGGGTGGAGCGGAGACGCAGGATATTAGAGCAGCTTTGTCTTTATTGTGCAAAAGGGGCTCATGGAATACAGAATTGCCCTAAGAAATCGGGAAATGCTGCTGCCTTAGGTGTAGTTGGGGGTAGTACCCTAGGCGTGCAATTTTTACCCCTAGATGATAAACGTTTGCTTCTTCCTTGTACTATTTCGTGGGAGGATAAGTCTGAGGTCACTGAAGCCTTCATTGACTCAGGCTCAGCGGCTAATTTTATGGATTACGAATTTGCAAAAAAATTGGGTATTCCGCTCACCCCGGTAAAACCACTGATTCAAGTTACGGCAGTGGATGATTAACCTCTGCAGGGTAATAGTCCTCTGTCACAGACTCCAGAGGTGGGAGTCACTATAGGGGTGCTGCATAGGGAGAATTTGCTTTTTTTTGTGTTACACATGACTACCTCCACGATCATTCTTGGCATGCCTTGGTTACAACTTCACTCCCCTCAGATTAATTGGGCCACTGGTCAGCTAACGAGCTGGTCGTCCCATTGCTTTCATCATTGTTTAGCGAAGGTAACCTTGGGCCAGACCAAGATTCACATGGAGGGAGTACCGGATCAGTATTCTGAATTTTTAGACGTGTTTTGTCCTAAATCGGCCGATAAACTTCCTCCACATCACCCTTTCGATTGCCCCATCGATCTCCGGTCTGGTTGTATGCCCCCTAGAGGTCATCTCTACAATTTGTCTGGGCCGGAAAAGTTGGCCATGCAGGAGTACATCCGTGAAAACTTAGCTAAAGGGTTCATTCGCCCTTCCCGGTCACCTGCTGGAGCAGGTTTCTTTTTTGTAAAGAAAAAAGACGGAGGCCTACGGCCATGCATTGATTATCGGGGCCTGAATAAAATCACAGTAAAGAATCGCTATCCTTTACCTTTGATAGACGATTTATTTACTCAGGTCACCAATGCTAAGATTTTTTCAAAATTGGATTTGCGGGGTGCATACAACCTGGTGCGAATCAGAGAGGGCGATGAGTGGAAGACAGCCTTTAACACACCCGATGGGCATTACGAATACCTGGTGATGCCCTTCGGGTTGTGTAACGCTCCGGCCGTCTTTCAGGAACTCATTAGTGAGGTGTTCAGGGAGGTTTTGGGTAAATTTGTCCTGGTATATCTGGATGATATACTAATCTTCTCAGATAACCTCTCAGAGCACAGGGCTCATGTCAGATTTGTGCTGCACAAGCTAAGACAGAACATGCTTTATGCTAAATTGGAGACATGCATTTTTGAGGTAACATCTGTCGCCTTTCTGGGGTACTCCACAGTCATTGCACCCCTCACCAGTCTCACAAAGAAAGGGGCAGATACCAACCACTGGTCCCCCGAAGCTTTGGCTGCTTTCTCCACTCTGAAAGAACTGTTTTGTTCTGCACCCATTTTGAGACACATCGACACATCCTATCCCTTTATCGTAGAGGTGGATGCCTCAGAGGTCGGGGTGGGGGCTGTGCTGTCTCAGCGTTCTGGGTTGCAGGGAAGATTACACCCGTGTGCCTATTTTTCTCGTAGGTTTTCACCAGCAGAGAAAAACTACGATATAGGCAACAGGGAGCTCCTAGCCATTAAGTTGGCCTTTGAAGAATGGCGTAATTGGCTAGAAGGATCAGAACATACGATTACAGTTTACACTGATCACAAAAATTTGGAATACATTGAGGGGGCTAAGAGATTGAGTCCCTGTCAGGCTCGATGGTCACTGTTTTTCTTGAGATTCAGATTTGTAATTACGTATACTCCAGGTAGTAAAAACATTAAAGCAGATGCTTTATCCAGATGTTTTGAGCCAGAGACAGCACAGCCCTCAGACCCAGAGACTATTATCCCACAGAAAGTGGTATTGGCAGCCACAGAGACCTGGAAGAACTGGATGGAGACTTTAAGTCCCTTCCAGCAGAATGTTCCTGAGGGAAAGCCTGAAGGGGTCATGTTTGTACCATTGCCGTTTCGTCTCCAGATATTGCAGATGTTCCACTCCCACAAAAATGCTGGACATCCTGGGGCCGCCAGAACACAGGACCTTGTTGCTAGGTGTGCTTGGTGGCCTTCATTGGCAACTGACTGCAAGGAGTATGTGAGAGAATGTGCAGTGTCTGCAAAAAGCAAACCCTCCCGTCTGGCACCTGTGGGAACATTGCAGCCTTTGCCCACCCCGAGTGAACCATGGACACACTTGTCCATGGATTTTGTGGGTGAGCTCCCGAGGTCTGAAGGCATGTTGGTCATTTGGGTGGTAGTGGACAGATTCAGTAAAATGGCCCATTTCGTGCCCCTGAAAGGACTCCCCTCGCCCCAGGAGTTGGCCGATCTTTTCATCATGCACATTTTCCGGCTACATGGCATCCCGGAAAATATAGTGTCAGATCGGGGAGTCCAATTTGTTTCTAAATTTTGGAGGGCATTTTGTCATCAATTGGGCATGGAACTGTCGTTTTTGTCGGGCTACCACCCACAGACCAATGGTCAGGCCGAGAGAATTAACCAGTCACTGGAACAGTTTCTAAGGTGTTATGTCGCGGATGCGCAAAATAATTGGGTCAAGTTCTTTCCGTTTGCAGAATTTGCACACAATAATTTGAAAAAAGCTCTTCCTCTGGATTCTCTCCATTTCAGGTGGTAACTGGAAGGTTGCCTAAGTTCTCCCCACTGCCAGTAGCTTCCACTCCGTTTCCAGCTTTGGAGGCTTGGCAAGAGTCATTTAAGAACATTTGGGGAATCGTGAAAGGAAATCTAGAGAAGGCCTTTCAGAGTCAGAAAGGTCAAGCTGACAAGAAACGTTCCATAGAGTGGAAGTTCCGGCCAGGAGACTTGGTCTGAGTGTCCACTCGTCATTTGACTTTAAAACAGCCTTCGCCCAAGTTAGGACCCAGATTTGTAGGCCCTTTCCCAGTAACCAGGAAAATCAACAATGTTACTTATGCCATTGATCTCCCTGCCAGCATGCGTGGGGTAAGATCGTTCCATGTATCCCTGCTTAAGCCAGCAGTACATGTAGGTTCCACTCCTCCTCCTCCTGTGATGGTGGATGACCAACCAGAGTATGAAGTGGAAAAGATTTTAGACTCACGTATAGTACAGAACTCGGTACAGTATTTGGTTCACTGTAAGGGTTATGGCATAGAGGAAAGAACATGGGTACCTGATTGCCGCATGCATGCGAATGAATTAAAGAACGAATTCCACACCCTACATTCTGAGAAACCGGGTAGGAGCCGTGAGGAGTCCACTCCTCAGGGGGGGGGGGGGGGGGGTACTGTGAGAAAATGCGGAAAAGCCGCCGCGTGTACTCAGAACAAGGCGGCTGATTCCGCGTCCAACGCGGCGGTTGGCACGCGTAGGCCTCTACACCTAGTAGTATGGCCGAACGCGGAGAAACCGCCGCATGCCTTGATAGCGGTGCGGCAGTTTCCGGCGGGTGCTTTACATCACATGTCTGGTGTGGCTGGGACTGATAGTCCACACAGGTTCAGAAGGACGCGCGCGCTGAGAGGCAGAACTTATATGACAGCCAGAAGGGAGTCAGCTGACCAAGCCGGTCAGCTGACGGCAGTACCACTTCCCATTGGTCCAGCACTTAGGGGAGGCGCTGGAGAGCGCTTTGCTATATATACTGGGTGCTGGTCATTCTCTGGTTGTCTGCCGTTGTGATCACTATGTGGTAGCACTCAGACCTGTTTGTCAGTATCTGTGTTATTCTCTAGACTAGTTCCAGGGTGTTGATGACTACGGAGCTCACACCCAAGACTAGGAATACTGTGTATTATCTGTGTTATTATTCAGACTAGTTCCAGGGTGTTGATGACTACGGAGCTCACACCCAAGACTAGGAATTAGATTAACCATCCTGTTATACTTCAGACTAGTTCCAGGGTGTTGATGATCAAGGAGCTCACACCTATAGACTAGACATTGTTGATTATTTGTTATGACCTTCTGCTTTCCTGACCTCTCTTCTGATTTCTGATTTGGTACTTCGCTATATCTGATACTCCGTTGCCAAACCTTGCTTGCCTAATGGCCCGTACTCACGGGCTGCAGAAGTGGCCTGTCGCCAGCACACGTGAGCGTGTGGGCGACAGGCCGGTGACAGCTCCTTGCCAGGTCCCTCCGCGTACACACGCGGAAGAGGGACCAGCGGCGAGACGGAAGCTGTCGCCGACGTTCCTCCTCCCCCCGCCGGAAGCTCCATTTACCACAGTGGAGGTTGCTGTCGCTAGTCCGCGTACTCACGCGGACTAGCGACAGTTGCGGGGGAGGTGCGGCGGCGACTGTCGCCATGCGATTGAAACTTTCAATCGCATGGCGACATGAGCGACGGGCGACAGTTCGGGGTGCGCGCGCGTGCGACGGCCCATACTCACGGGCGACCTGTCGCCGCAACACGCGCGCGCCGCGTGTTGAGGCGACAAAAGTCCCTTGTGAGTATGGGCCATTAGGATTCCGAGTCTGTCTCCTTCCTCTGTACGTAATCTGTCTGTCTGTTGCTGACCTGGCTTGTCCGACCTCGAGAACTATCTCCTATGTTTAGAGATAGTTCACAGATCTGTCAGTGACACTCCACCATTGGTGTCACTCACACTCTGGTCCTTCCCATTCTCAGCCTGACTCCTCCCCTTGGAGAGCCTCAGGCTTTTGGAAGGAGCCTGTTCTTTGGGCAGTGTCTCTACTGCCTTGCACCCTCTATACGGGTGCTCTCCTCAAAGTATTACTGTTGCACCAAACACTCATATTACTCAGGTGTCCAGAGGTTAGAGATATATCTGATTATCGGTGATACTGCAGATCATCAATAATCTGGTATATATCTGTATTCTCGGTGATACTGCAGATCACCGATAATCAGATCCTCTCTGTGTTACACCGATCGTTACACTTTTTTCTATTTTTAAAAAATCATAAACGTAAGGTCGCAGTAACTTTAGTTTATTAATTAACCTCTCACTGGAGCTTTATACCGACAACACAACACCGCTATGTCTGCATTTAACCCAGGTCCTAACAGGATTGTGAAGGGGGAATAGTGCCTTATCAATGCTGGCACAAATATTTTTGACAAAGTTCTTGTCAATCCTTTAGTAAAATGCATTGATTCCATAATCCACTCCAACCAGAATGGGTTCATGCCCAGAAAGGGACAGATGTCAATATAAGACATTTGTATGCGTACCTCATGGCCTCTCACGGCAGTCCTAGCTCAAGAGTTGTGGTGCCACTTAACTCAGAGAAAGCCTTTGACTCTATTGTATTTGCAGGTGTTTATTAGGTGTTTTGGATTCTGGACAATGTTTATTAATATGGTACATCTGCTGTATGGAACCCCTATTGTTCAGGCAAGGACGAATACTGTATACAGGAAAAAGATGGGTACCCTTTATCTCCCATCATTTGTGGTAGCATTGGAGCTCAAGGACATCTGGAGCTGGGAGTCTTGGGACATTCAGGGTTTTTCGGGTGGGTCGACTCGAGGGCAAGTTAGCAATTTATGTGGATGACACACTTATTTTTATTAAATCATGAATGCATTCCAATCAATGCAGGATTTTGGAAAGCGCTATGGCTTAAAGAGACTCTGAAGTCTCTTTTTTTACTTTATTTTGTTTAAGAATCCTCTTCAGCTTTAATGCCAGAGTTAAATTGCCGCATCCCCGCAACAGAGGAGAGATTTATTAACAGAGATAATCCCTGCAAAGCTCCTGGGCTCACAGGGCTTCACTTCCTTGAAGAGGCAAAGCTTTACACTGTAACTCTGCCTCCTCCACAGTCAATCTCTGCGGATCGCCGCCTCTCCCCACCCCTCCCCGCCCCTCTCAATCTTCTTTCCCTGAGAGGAGTGGGCAGGAGACGGATATCCACGGAGATTGATTGCGGAGAGGCAGAGCTACAGCTCAAAACTCAGCCTCTCCAGGAAGAAAAGCCCTGTGAGTCAGGGCAGCATGATCTGCGACCTGCAAAGTCATAGAACTTTGCAGGTCGTTTTCTAGGTACTAAATCACTCCTCTGCCGTGGGGATGGGGCAATTTAACTCTGGCATTAAAGCTGAAGAGGATTGTTAAACAAAAGAAGGTAAAAAAAGATACTTCTGAGTCTCTTTAAAGATTAACTGGGACAGATCTTTGATTTGTGCTATAGACTCAATCAGGCGCCTTGCTAGGGGGTTTGATCCGGGGCTATGCCCCGAAACCTGTTGCCATGGTGCCCCGGATACATTCTGTTTGGGTGCCCTAGTGAGCCTCTTGCTGTTTAAAAAATGGCTTCGGTGCCAGTTGCCATGGCACTGCTCTATCATGGGGCCTCCCTCCCCCTGCAGTGTGCCGGCTCCCGATCCCCGCTCCTGCCTCTGATCAAACCTCAGATTGCAGTGACTGGGGAAGGCAAAGCAGGACGCACCCTACCCATACATCTCACTTCATGCATGGGAAGTGTACCGAGTAATGTGTGTCCTGCTCTGCCCTCCCGCACAGCAAAGCCCCAATTCCAGCAAAGCAAAGCCTCCTGGCCTCAGACCAGCAAAGCCCCCGGGCCACAGAACAGCAAAGCCCCTGGGCTAGGCCCCAAAGCAAAGCCCCCGGGCCCCAGGCTCAGCAAAGCAAAGCCCCCAGCCCAGCCTAGTAAAGCCCTCAGCAAAGCATGCCTCAAGGCCCCAGCAAAGCAAAGGCCCTCAGCAAAGCCCCCAGCAAAGCAAAGCCCTCTGGCCCCAGCCTAGCAAAGCTCCCAGCTCAGCAAAGCCTAGTAAAGCCCCCAGCTCAGCAAAGCCCTCACCCCAGCAAATTGCCAAGCCCAGCAAAGCCCCCAGCAAATCACCCAGCAACGTCACAGGCCCAGTACCCAGCAGAGCCAGACTGGCTCAGCATCACCGACAGCCAGACAAGACAGAAGCCAGGTGAGGGGCTTATTTATGTGAAATACCGCCTATTTAATATACAGGTATTTAAATTACACCACAGTTAGGTCATGTACATTTGGCCCCACCCATGACCATGCCCACTTTCCGCAGCATGATTAAGCCCATTTTTAAATCACTCTTGGTTCCCAGGTGTGCCCCGGGTCTCCCAGGAACCTAGCAACGCCCCTGGATTCAATCCCTCTGAGGGCTTATTGGCTTGATAAAGAGAGGAGGCTCCTTTCAAACCGCTGCAGTGACTTGCCCTGTTAGTATCTTTGTTGCCTTGAAATAAAGAGCTTGAATACATTTGAAGACGGTGCTGGGTCTCTTTTCTTGGGAATGCTAAGAACAGTGTAATATTGAAGCAGCGTTCTATTAAAAGCCAGTCAGGTGTCATGTTTCACACACAAAATTACAAATGTTTATGTTGCACATAAGATACATTTCCTCTGCTGTCTGTGAGAGAAAACTCTGCCCTTCTCTGATTGAGCTCTCTGCAACAAAGGGTTAACAGATGCACTGTGAGTGAATTCCCCCCCCCTCCCCTCATGGTTTATTCTGCCCTCAGATTAAAGAAGACTGCCCTCAGAAAAGTGTGAAAGGAATTAGATAACAGTGAACAAAGAGATTAGAATTCAAATGTATACACCAGTACTTAGCAGCACTTCCCAAATATTTCTAAGCTCAATTGAAAAAGACATGTTGATCGATAGTGTTCCTTTAAGTGTCCCCTGAGCCCTACTAAAGCACCTCCTGGGGTATGCATACCATGTGTTGAGAACCAAGTCTTTACAGCCACTAAATGCACTGAGTAAGCAGATAAAACTCTCCATATCTAAAAGTGTACTAATGTATTGGCAATTTAGTGTTCATTACTAACTAGCTATTCTGAGAATGAATCTTCCTCCACTTATGACTAATTTACTTCCTCAGTGTCACTGCAGTAGAGGTAGGGGAAAACAAGTAGATCTTAGAAGTAAGAGAAGGAATTATTACTATCCTCCTGGTTTTTGCCTTTACACTTGTATCTAATATTTGTTTTCAATTTATGTGCTTCACGTGGCTTGTAAAAACTCTTGGTTCATCTGTCCATTAGTAAAGGCTATTAAGCCATAGTATTGGAATAATATTAAAAAATAAATAAACATAAGAGATAGTTGATAAGGAAATCTAATGACCCCATGCTTTACAGTCACTGCAGCATCAGTAAAGTACCTTGCATTAACTGGATAGCCGATACACTGCAATATATCCTCTATGGTATATTCTCGTAATTGATACTGTAGTTATTATACACTGCTCTTTTTTAATGAATACCCTTTTCCCAAGTTCAATAAACAGAGTTACCCCCCTCCCCCCAATAAATAAATACATTTATAAAATAAATAAATAAAATACTTATAAGCATGAAATGATATGTCCAATAAGTATGAAATTATGCATTTTATAGGTTGACGCCACAGACACAACTATGTTCCATATAAATTTGAGGAAGTTGTTGTGAACCTGCAAAAGGTTATATTTGCCTGTCTTTACATTGATCTCTGTTATATGTAGCCAGGTATGTCCTACTGATCTTATTGGTTTCAGGAGTGTATGAATCAGACACCTGAAGCAAGTATGTGGCTAGTGTATTCCAACTTAAAGGAATCATCAGGGAAATAAAAAAAAAAGGAGCTTTACTTACCCGGGGCTTCCTCCAGCTCCTGGCAGCTGATATGTCCCTCGCTGCACCTCCGGAGTCCCCGGATCCCCTCCATTTCAGATGCCGATCTCGCCAGGTCAGCATCTACTTGCCTGTGAGTGTGACAAAGCGCAGAAACAGCAGAGACAGACCAGATCCCTGGCAGCTGCAACGGGTAGAGGAAAAGCATCAGGACAGGGTAAGAGATCCACACCAGAGCAGAATTCCCCACCTAAGCCACAGCCTCCCAAGAAACAAACGCCAGCACAGAACCACGAGGCTATAGACAGTGAGACAGCAGACTCTCTCTCCCTATTCCCTACAACTGACAACACAGTTACTGACACTGTTCTCAAAAACATGCTTTTATCCCTTAAAGACACCTTACAAAAGGAAATCAATAAAGCAACTGCTGAACCACAGAAAAACATAGATGAGTTGGGGGAGAGAACAGATTATATAGAACACAAAATGGAGGAATATGCTGCAGCTCACGAGTTCGTGGATGCCCACAATGAGCTAGGGCACTAGTGTTCCCCAACCCTGTCCTCAATGCGTAAAACCCCAGATCTACCTGAAGAGTTCAAAGATATTACATTTTTTGCTGACATATCGGCTATGACTGCGACTCTCCGCAAAAGCTTCACAGAGGCAACAAAAAGCCTAAGGAAAGCTGGAATACAATACAGATGGGGGTTCCTTACCAAACTCATAATTACATATCAAGGGCAGATCTGTATTGCTCACAATCCGGCTGAAGTATGAGATTTACTTAAGCAATGGGGAAATCAGCAGGTAGAAGAGGGCCGCAGCACTTCTTTAACCACCTGAAGACCGCCCCACACCAATGGGCGTGGTCCCGGCGGCAGCCCCAGGAACGCCTAACGCCAATTGGCATCAAGACCTGGGGCTCTAATTTGCATGAGATCGCGCGCAGGCTTGGAGGAAGGAGCTCCGCCCCCTCTTCAGTCGGGAGACTGTTAGACGGCGTGATCGCCGTCTATTTACTTGTACAGTGCTGCGATGTGACACGGCTGTCCCCTCCATACACTGGGGAGTGATCGGCTGCAGGGCCGGGACAAGGCTTCCCAGCAACAGAGGCAGAAATTCCAAAGTGCGCCCCCCCCCTTCCCCAAAGCAGGTAATTTGGGCAACACACACTGTACACACACATACACACTGTACACACACACACACATTTTACACACATTTTACACACACACACACACTGTACATACACACATTGTACATACACTGTACATACACACATTGTACACACACTGTACATGCACACATTGTACACACACACACACACACACACACACACACACTGTACATACACACATTGTACACACAGTGTACATGCACACATTGTACACACACTGTACATGCACACATTGTACACACACACACACACACACACACACACACTGTACATACACACATTGTACACACACTGTACATGCACACATTGTACACACACACCACACACACACACACACACACACACACACACACTGTACATACACACATTGTACACACACTGTACATGCACATACACTGTACATACACACATTGTACACACACACTGTACACACGCACATTGTACACACACACTGTACACACACACATTGTACACACACACATTGTACACACACACTGTACACACACACATTGTACACACACACATTGTACACACACACTGTACACACACACATTGTACACACACACTGTACACACACACTGTACATACACACATTGTACACACACTGTACACACACACACATTGTACACACACACACACATTGTACACACACACACTGTACACACACACATTGTACACACACACACTGTACATACACACATTGTGTACACACACACACACACACACACACACACACACACACTGTACATACACACATTGTACACAAACACACACACACACCAAGACATAGTGTATTACTATAATAGGATGAATATAGTATTCCTTGCTGCTCCCTTTTCTTTGAGAAACATTGTATCTGTACAGCAAATAGGTTTTTATTGTATGCACTTATCATTTTTATTGAATGGTACAAACATTTTTAGGGGAAATATTTACTACTTGATTTAGAAGGGATTAGACTGTGTTGCATTACTCATTTTATAAGAGGGAAACACACATGTACAAACAGTTTAATAATAAAAGTAAACACCAGTTACCAGCAGCAAATAGTCATAATAATCACTAACTTCAGTGCTATCGCTGCTGACTGTAGTGTACTGAAAACACATCACATCTAGTTACATAGGAAACTATTTGATGTGTGTGATTCCCTTTCTGCCTCTTTGAAAGTCCCCCTCCCCCACCATACCTCTTTCTTATCAGGTGTCCACCTGATAACAGCTGGGTGGTCTCTCTGTCCCAGTCATCAATGAGCAGCTTCTGTAGTAGCAGGGGGTCCCTGTTCCTTCCCACAGAGTCCACAGTCCAGCTACATCCAGGCAGACTCACACGTGCACAGGCAACTCTGCAGGAAGCCGACACCACACCATTTCCGTTCCAGCAGAAGTCGGCTTCCTGCTGTTGCCTAGCAACCTGATGCACACAGCCGTGCCTGTCATCTCTTTGTTCAGAGCATAGTTCAGAGCAGGCAGGCACGCTCTGCTGAATAGGAGGAGAACACAGAGGGGACTCCAGAAGATTAGTTTAGTGGCAGCCTGGCAGGGAATATCGCAGAGCAGGAGTGTATAGGGCAAAGTAAAGGGCTCGGTGGGGAGATTGTAGAGGAATGCGCCCTCTAGGAGAAGCGCTCAGAGGCTGCAGCCTGCCCTGCCTCTGCCTCGTCCCGGCCCTGATCGGCTGTCATAGGCTGAAGCCTATGACAGATGATCACGCTGATTGGCTGGTGGTGGGAGGGAGGGAGCAGGAAATAAATGTAAAAAAAAGGCATTTTTATAAAAAAAAATATAAACATAAATATTGATTAAAAAAATAAACACAAGGGGGGCGATCAGACCCTACCAACAGAGAGCTCTTGGTGGGAGGAAAGGGGGGGGGGGGGAATCACTTATGTGCTGTGTTGTACGGCCCTGCCGCTTGGCCTTAAAGCTGCTGTGGCCAATTTATCAATAGTGAGCCTGGTCTTTAGGGGGGGTTTAACACTGCAGTCCTCAAGTAGTTAAACCATTCATCACCCTCAAGATGCACCACTGACTGGGAAACAGTGGGTCGGCGCGAAAAACAAATATCTCCTAGAAGTGCCAACTCCGCTTCACCCAATCCTTCGTCACCAACATTCGCCGCAGGAGACTGATAACTTGTTACATCAATAGGGTGCCAGAGAAGCACACAAGATGCAATAAATGGAGTTATGTGGTAGTTGAGTATATAACTGTTCGTGACAACAAGACTACTTACTAGAAGGTCCAGTTGTACATATTCCCACCCCATACCATGGTTAAGTTTCCAACTGTTATTAATGAAACCATGGTTAGCCAAAACAGAGAAGTTTGTGCCTCCGTTCGAGAGAGTTTAACCACGTTACTTACTGTAACGATTGGTGTCAGCAAACGGATGTCTGATTATTGAGTGATCTGCAGTATCACTAATAATCCAGACACTATACCTGATTATGTAGTGATCTGCAGAATCACCAATAATACAAGTATAGCAACACACAGAAGGTATACAATGTATAGTGCTTGGTGCAACAGTAGTATTTGATAGATTAGCTATACCTCACCAGAGGAGCTGGTGGGTACTATCAGTACAGAGGCCCTCACCAAAGATCAGGGCTCTCTGGTGGGGAGGCGAGGTCAGACAGGCAAGGTTGGCAACAGACAGGTAGTAACGGTACAGAATCAGAAAGCAATAGGAAGGTGGTTATACAGGCAAAGTCGGCAACAGGATCAGATGGGCAGAAGTACAGAGACAGTAAACGAGAGAGAGGTCAGAAGCAAGCCAGAGTCATACACAGGTATCAATAAAGAGTAATGCACACAATAATATTCCTATCTAGTGTGAAATCCCCGGTTTCCTCCCGGATCAAAGCACACCGGATCTATCTAAGGTCTGAGCGCTAACACGTAGTATTCGCAACAGCAGACAGTTTGCAAGTGAAGCCGAGAGGCTTAAGAAGCAGATGAGACCCAATTGGCATGCCCACTCCTCTGAGCCAATGAGGAGCGGCGAACGTCTCCTCTGACGTCAGCCGACCCTCTGGTCAGCTGACGCGCCTCCTCCCCGCATAAAGGTCCTGTCTATGCGCGCGCACACGCGACAGTGCAACCCTATGTGCGGCTGACAAACCCATCCTCAGCGTGCTAGACGCCGGATGCACGGGTGACATGCTAGGCAGAGGAATGGAGGCAGCTGCGGAGGACGCCAGACTGTCCGCAGCTGCTTCCTCCATGTTTATTACACTTACTACTGTTATGTGTTTAATTTTCCTGCTCTATGCAATGTTGATTCAACTAAATTTGATTCCTGTTAATATGCTGTTAGATAGTAGTCCTGATAATGAGTCTCAGGTTATATACAGCAGAATAGATAACCGAATTAACACAAGCATTATAGGTGACCTCACACTATGAAAATAGTCTCAATTAACTGCAAGGGGCTCAATTCCCCGTATAAAAGAACAAGATTATGGAAAGAAGCCCTGACAGAAAAAGCAGATATAATCTGCACACAAGAAACGCATTTCAGACACACAAAACACCTAAATGCTCTCATCCACACTATCCTACTGCCATATTAGCATCTGCACCAGTTAAAAAGAAGGGAGTGCTCATTGCAATCTCTAATAACATTACTTACAAGGAAATACATCAACAACTAGACCCTGAACACCACTTCATAATTTTAGTAGATAAAAATAATCATAAGACGTATACCCTGGTCAACATATATGCGTCTAACGCCCACCAAGTGCCTTTTATACACAGAGTAATACGAAAGGCAGGCCAAACAGGTACAAAAAGATAACTTAATAATAATAGGTGACTTTAACACCATCATTGACTAAAAACTAGACACATCTAACCCCAAAAGATCTAAAACTCTCCAAAAACTATGATGGGCAGAAGGCCTATATGACCCGTGGAGAAGTCTACACAATAACGAAAAATTATATATACTTCTCTAATGTGCACTCAACGTACTACCGCATAGACCATATATTAACAGATAACTTTCTTCTCCAAGAAGTATCTGAAGCACAGATCGGAAGTATAAAATGGTCCGATCATGCCCCAATTAACATAGTCCTGAAAGATAACAAAAAAATTTAATATAGCCCCCCTTGGAGACTTCCAACTTATCTGTTAAATTCTAAAGAATCTAAGAGTAAAATTTTAACAGCTCTAGAAGAATACTTTGCTATCAATGACACTCCCGACGTATCCCAATTCTCGATTTGGAATGCCCATAAGGCTTATGTCAGAGGACTTTGTATAGCATTAAATGCTTAAGCTAAAAAAGAGAAACAAGCCCACATCACCTATCTGCTCAATAAAATCTGGGAACTAGAACAAATACACAAGAAAGATCTAACGCAAGAGTCCCTCAAGTCCCATAAAGCTCTTCGTACGGAATTATCCAATGTACTTATCTCTAATTTTGAGTCACAATGGGCAAAAACTAAAACCATATTCTACGCCCAAGGTAACAGAGCAGGTTCGCTACTAGCTAGACAGATAAGGGCAGACGAATTAAGAACAAAATTCCTTATCTCCTTGACACCCAAGGGACTAAATTGTGTAACCTCAAAGACATCGCTAATAGATTTGCAGCATTTTATGCCTCACTATATAATTTAGAAAAAGATCCCAACACCCCTCAACCTTCGCAAACTAATATTAATACATTCCTAAAAAAACATTTCCCTTCCAAAGGCCTCCAAAGACCAACTGGATAGTCTTAATACTCCCATAACAGAATCAGAAGTTATCAAAGGCATCTCCCTAATTAAAACAAAAAAGTCTCCAGGCCCAGACGGGCTAATAGGCGAATACTATAAAGCCTTCGGCAGAACCCTTGCTTCTTGTATCACTAAGGTCTTCAAACAAGCTTCCGAGGAAGGCATTTTCCCTGAGGAAATGATGCAGGCTTTAGTGATAACACTTCCGAAACCTGGCAAACAACCCAATAACCCAGCCAATTTTAGGCCGATTTTGCTACTAAATGTAGACCTAAAACTATACGCAACAATCATAGCCAATAGGTTGGCGAATATATTACCATCAATTATAAAGCAGGATCAAGAGGGGTTCATTAGGGGTAGGAATGCCTCTGATGGAACGAGGAGATTTTTGAAGATAATTCAGGCGATTCATAAAACGAAGATACCTTCTCTGCTTCTAACATTAGATGAAGAGAAGGCCTTTAATAGGGTCCACTGGGGATACCTCCAATCAGTTCTTAATAAATTTGGGATAACTGGATTCATACAAGATGCCATACTTGCATTATACACAACACCATCCGCTAAGGTGTATACAGGACTACTGTCTGATACATTTTATATAATCAACGAAACCTGCCAATGGTGTCCCCTCTCCCCTCTAATTTTTGATATGGTAATGGAACCACTAGCGTCTAGCAGAGACTATACGTGATTCAGGTATCTCTGGAATAAAAATAGGGGACGTAAATCATAACATTGGACTCTATGCAGATGATGTGATCATTGCAATAACAGACATCAAAAAGTCATTAAAAAACATACAATCTGTGTTGCAACAATTTGGTGAGATATCACTATATAAAGTAAACAAATCCAAATCTCATGTACTAAGTCTTAATGTCCCAACACAAACATTAAAGAACTTAAAACAGAGATATGCCTACCAGTGGACCCAAAAATCTCTTACATACTTATGTATTCAACTTGGGCCTTCAGCCAACAGTTTCTTTAGATTGAATTACACCCCACTGCTGAAAAAAGTATCAGACCTGTGTGCTGAATATGGTAAAGTCCCTATGTCTTGGGCCGGAAGAATAGCAACTATGCGTATGATGACCTATAATACTATACACATTTCGTATGGTGCTTATTCCCCTATCCAAAACATACTTATCCAAACTACAGAGTATTATAAATAAGTTCATATGGGGTGATAAGAAACCTAGATTCCCTAAATTAGGAGGAATGGGAGTACCAGATGTGGAATGCTACTGGAGAACTACTGTAATGGATCAATCATACTTCTGGTTGGATAAACCTACAGAAAATAACTGGGTTCAAATAGAGAACACCCATACAGATAAGAATTTAAAACATCACCTATTTTATTCCCTAATTTGTCCCCCTTCCAGACTATCTCAATCTCTAGCTCTCAAATCCACATCACATGTTTGGAGAATGTACTATCTTAACCCACTCCAGGGAAAGAATGTTACCATACTGGATATTCCTCTAACTTGGATACAACAAGCTATTTATGATATAGATCTCTCCTTATTGGTACAAATGGGTATAAAAAATGATATTATCTGTTCAGCAATGATACAATGATGTAATTTCAACAAATTCACATCTAGTATAATATACCAAACTCAGATTTCTATAAATTCTTAAGGCTACAACACTTTATATCTGCAATAAATGTAAACAGTCCTGTGCTTCATAAGAAAATTATTATTTCTTCACGTATAGATTAAACAAAAAGAAAGGAGTATCTATGTTTTATAATATTTTGCCCAACAACACCATAAAAGGAAATACAAAAATCCTGCAATTGGAAGCGCGGATCTTAAGACCAATTTCTCGGCTGAGGAGTGGAGCAACGCAATCACCTGGAATTACAAAGCATCCAAATGTATAACACACTGGGAACTATCACAAAAAATACTACGACAGTGGTACTATACCCCTAGTATAGTGAAAAGATTTGAGATTTGAGATTTTGCTCGACCTCTCAGCGGCTTTTGACACAGTCGATCACGAAATCTTGCTCAACAGGCTACAAGAGTACTGTGGCATAGATGGCATTGTTCTCCGGTGGTTCAACTCCTTCCTGGCTGGCAGAACACAAAGGGTAGCCTTAGGGCCCTCCCTCTCCAACCCTGTACCACTAAAATACGGTGTACCTCAGGGCGCAATATTATCCCCTTTACTTTTCACCATATACATGCTGCTACTTGGAGAAATCATACAAAAACATGGCCTGACATATCATTGCTATGCTGATGACACCCAGCTATATTTGTCATTCAAACCTGGTGTCACAGACCCTACACAAATAAACGCATGCTTAGCTGAGCTTCAGGAGTGGATGAATATTAATTGGCTAAAACTTAATGCTGACAAAACTGAGGTTCTTGTTATCGAGGGCCAGGGCTCAACAGCAAAGCAGCCCCAGTCTCAACCAACTCCGCTAAGGATAGGGAACTCAGACCTGAAAAACTCAGACTGTGTGCGCAGCCTGGGAGTACTGATTGATGAGAAATTAAGCTTCAGGAATCAAATCTCAGCTGTTGTGAAACATTCCTTCTTTCATCTAAGGAATATTGCAATGATTAAACACTTAATTCCTTCAGAGGATCTTCCAACCCTACTTCATGTCTTCGTCACATCAAGGCTAGACTACTGCAACGTCCTCTACACAGGCCTGCATAAGAAAGACTTACGCCGCCTGCAATTAGTACAGAATGCCGCCGCAAGGCTGTTAACGAGCCAACCCCGCTATTGCCACATAACGCCAACCCTGTGCTCACTTCACTGGCTACCGATAAAATGGAGAATTCTGTTTAAGATTGGCTTACTGACATTCAAATCCTTGCACAATCTGGGCCCTGGATACCTGAAGGACTTGTTGCAACTGCATCACACCCCCCACAATCTTAGATCAAAAAGACGTAACACCTTGGTCATCCCCAGAGTCCACCTCAAAACCTTTGGAGACAGAGCCTTTTGTCATGCTGCCCCTACACTTTGGAACTTCCTGCCACACCCAATCAGGACAGCTCCATCCCTGGAAGCATTTAAGTCTAAACTGAAAACCTACCTCTTCAGTCTGGCATTCATGAACATCTGACTATCTCCTCTGTAACACAACCCAGCCTGCAACCCTGTATTAATCTGAGACACAGCTATGCGCTTTGAGTCCTATGGGAGAAAAGTGCTTTACAAATGTTATTGTATAATAAATCAGATGGATTGTGCTGGAGGAGATTTATAAATAAAGGAACTTTACTACACATATGGTGGAGTTGCCCGTATATACAGACTTATTTGAGGAAAAATCTTCATGCTTATTGAAGAAGTAACAAGTCACAGCCTACTTCTTTCCCCTGAATTAGCACTTCTGAACATTCATATCCAGAATATTCCTCCTCCGATAAGATAAATCACAGTTCACATCTTAATGGCAGCAAGAATTGCCATATCAAGACACTGGAAAAAGCCGGAGGCTCCCACCATTAAGGAAACTATTGATATAGGACACCTAAACTACAAATATGAATCCTCCTTCGCAATAGCTGTCAACAGAGGGATTATCTCCCGCAAGAACTGGTACCCATGGTAGGAATATATGCAGCAGGCTAAATAAATAAACCTTCAGGTATCTGGACTGTTCTGTACTCTCGTTATACAGTTGTGAGCAGACTAGAATGATGAGCATATAACATAAGATTGACAACTAAACAATAGTAACTTAAAACAAACAATTACAATTATTTTCCTGCTTCCATTGCAATGCCCTTATTGGGCATATTTTGCCATGTTACAAATTTGGCAAAAGCTAATGTATTAGCTGATTCCTGTCTAATGCTTCAGCTGTTTTGTATTCACAGAAAAGCTTTATGGAGATGAAGATTTCATTTTTCTGCACGACCTGGCACCTGCTCACAGTGCCAAAACCACTGGTAAATGGTTTACTAACCATGGTATTACTGTGCTCAATTGGCCTGCCAACTCTCCTGACCTAAACCCCATAGAGAATATGTGGGATATTGTGAAGAGAAAGTTGAGAGAAGCAAGACCCAACACTCTGGATGAGCTTAAGGCCGCTATCGAAGCATCCTGGGCCCTCCATAACACCTGAGCAGTGCCACAGGCTGATTGCCTCCATGCCACGCCGCATTGAAGCAGTCATTTCTGCGAAAGGATTCCCAACCAAGTATTGAGTGCATAACTGAACATAATTATTTGAAGGTTGACTTTTTTTTGTTTTAAAAACACTTCATTTATTGCTCGGATGAAATATGCTAATTTTTAGAGATAGGAATTTTGGGTTTTCATAAGCTGTATGCCAAAATCATCCATATTAAAACAATAAAAGGCTTGAACTACTTCAGTTGTAGTGTAATGAATCTAAAATATATTAAAGTCTAATGTTTATCAGTACATTACAGAAAATAATGAACTTTATCACAATATGCTAATTTTTTGAGAAGATCCTGTACTACCTACTGTAAGTGACCGCAACATAGGAGAAAAGTAATTTATGGCTCATTTTACTCTGGAAAAAACAAACTTCTTATTTGTCTATGTTTGCACATACAGTATTTTAAATTTCAAAATTTTTCGCCTTTAAGTCAGTGCATCTTATCTACATCTTAACCTCTTGAGGACTGCAGTGCTAAACCCCCCTAGTGACCAGGCCATCTTTAGTAAAATAGGCCACTGCAGCTTTAAGGCTAAGCTGCAGGGCCGCACAACACAGCACACAAGTGATTCCCCCCCTTTTCTCCCCACCAACTGAGCTCTCTGTTGGTGGGGTCTGATCACCCCCACATTGGTTTTTTTTTTGTACAAATATTTTTTGTTACTGTTTTATAATAAAAAAATGTATGTTTCTTTAAATTTATTCCCTCCCTCCCTCCCTCACTCCCCACAGCCAGCCAATTATGGCGATCGGCTCTCATAGGCTTCTGCCTCTGCCTTTATAGAACTTGCTGATCTGAGGTTGTGAGGGGTGTGGTGCAGCTTCAGCAAGTCCTTCATGTATCCAGGGCCCATATTGTGCAGGGATTTGAATGTCAGCAATCCAATCTTGAAGCGTATTCTCCATTCTACTGGTAGCCAGTGCAGTGAGCGAAGGATCTGTGTAATGTGACAGTGGCGAGGCTAGTTTGTTAGCAATCTGGCAGCAGCATTCTTCACTAATTGCAGGCGACGCAGGTCCTTTTTGGGGAGGCCAGCATAGAGGGCATTGCAGTAGTCCAGCCGTGATGGGATGAAGGCGTGGACTAGGGTTAGAAGATCCTCTGGGGGAATCAGATGTTTAATCTTGCAATGTTCTTCAGATGAAAGTAGGAAGATTTAACTACAGATGAAATTTGGTTTCTGAAACTCAATTCCCCATCGATTAGTACACCAAGGCTGCGCACAAGATTGGAGCTGTCATAGGCAGATGTCACTGCATGGTTGTACATCAGGACCATGGAGTCTGGGTCTGCGCAATGATTGGTTAATGCGTCAAAGTTGAGGATATTCTGAACGTGCTGAGGTGAGACATCTTTCAGAGAACAGTATTTTATGAGTTCTTTCCCTCTGTGTTTTATCGCTGGTGCTGTCAGAGAGAAGTGGATGGTGTGGTGGTCTTACCATACCACTGGGTTTATATCCATGTGTGATATTAAAAGTCCAGAATGAAATATAAGATCCAAGGTGTGCCCTTTCTTGTGGGTGGGGAGGTTGACAGCCTGAGAGAAACCCAGTTCACTCATTATGAGAAGTAGTTCACTTCCTAGGCGTGAGTCGTGATCATCCACCCATGCATTAAAATCTCCCAGGATGATCCATCTAGGGTGTTCCACTGTAAGGCAGGATAAGAGTTCAGAGATTTCTTTAAGAAAGGCTGCGCCATTTTCTGGAGGGCGGTATATGAGCAATATGTTGATGTTTATCTCTGCTGACAGTTGGGCTGCAAGTGATTCAAAGGTTTCAGTGGGGCCTATGGGCAGGGGCCTTATGTTCAAAGAGGATCTGAAGCATATGGCAACCCCCCCCCCCCACCCTTGCGGACTTGTCTCTCACAGTGCAAGACTAAATAA
Source organism: Hyperolius riggenbachi (assembly GCF_040937935.1). Taxonomy (NCBI): domain Eukaryota; kingdom Metazoa; phylum Chordata; class Amphibia; order Anura; family Hyperoliidae; genus Hyperolius; species Hyperolius riggenbachi. Next base: position 352,243,863 of record NC_090647.1, on the reverse strand, counting down.
TTGGTCGGCACGGTTGCTTCAAAAGTTGGGCCTGCATGTTTCCCAAGCCAGGTCTCTGTCAAAAAGGTCAAATCAGAGAGCTCTATTAGGTCATGTATAGTTGCAGTCTTATTATTTATCGATCTGGCATTGCAGAGTGTGGCTGTGATTGAGCTATCCTGGGGACAGCTATGTTTTTTAGACTTCACTGTCAAACTTGTTACCCTTTGCCTGGTGTTGCTTCCCTGGTGTTTATTTTTGGATCCACTGCCTCTCCACCCACTTCTGCTTTTCCAGAGTATCCCAAAGGATTTTAAGAGGAGAGCTAGTGAGGTTTTAATTTGTAATTGTTTCTTGGGAGGGCAGGCAGAGAAAAGGTCCTTTGATGAGTATTTGTATGTTGACATTATGCTGGGGATACACGGTACGTTTCTGTACCGTGTATCAACCAGCTGATCCGGCCAGCTGATAATAGTCAGCTGGCCTGATCAAGCCGCTCGATTCCCGCCTTCTCGATCCCCACCGGCGGACAATGGCAGGGAATCGAGCAGCTGATTAGGAAGCCCCGGTGGGGACGAGCGGCAATCGATATGCGCGGATGAGCGGGGACACGGCGGGGACGCAGCTGGGGTCGATCCGGCGGCTAATCAGATGCCGGATCGACCCGTGTATTCCCGGCATTAGAGGCAATAGACTTGTTCAGATAGCTTTTACTTCTGGAATCATGCTGAGATCAAAGGGGATCTGTGCAAAATGCTTTCATTCCTACACAGAGTTGGATAATAGATTTATTTTAACCACTTAAGGACCTAGGGCTTTCTACCCCTTAAGGACCGGCCACTTTTTTTCCATTCAGACCACTGCAGCTTTCACGGTTTATTGCTCGCTCATACAACCTACCACCTAAATGAATTTTGGCTCCTTTTGTTGTCACTAATAAAGCTTTCTTTTGGTGCTATTTGATTGCTCCTTCGATTTTTACTTTTTATTATATTCAGCAAAAAAGACATGAATTTTGGCAAAAAAATGATTTTTTTAACTTTCTGTGCTGACAGTTTTCAAATAAAGTAAAATTTCTGTATACATGCAGCGCGAAAAATGTGGACAAACATGTTTTTGATAAAAAAAACCCCATTCAGCGTATATTTATTGGTTTGGCTAAAAGTTATAGCGTTTACAAACTATGGTGCAAAAAGTGAATTTTCCCATTTTCAAGCATCTATGACTTTTCTGACCCCGTGTCATGTTTCATGAGGGGCTAGAATTCCAGGATAGTATAAATACCCCCCAAATGACCCCATTTTGGAAAGAAGACATCCCAAAGTATTCACTGAGAGGCATGGTGAGTTCATAGAAGATATTATTTTTTGTCACAAGTAAGCGGAAAATGACACTTTGTGACAAAAAAAAAAAAAAAAAAAAGTTTCCATTTCTTCTAACTTGCGACAAAAAAAATGAAATCTGCCACGGACTCACCATGCCCCTCTCTGAATACCTTGAAGGGTCTACTTTCCAAAATGGGGTCATTTGTGGGGTGTGTTTACTGTCCTGACATTTTGGGGGGTGCTAAATTGTAAGCACCCCTGTAAAGCCTAAAGGTGCTCATTGGACTTTGGACCCCTTTAGCGCAGTTAGGCTGCAAAAAAGTGCCACACATGTGGTATTGCCGTACTCAGGAGAAGTAGTATAATGTGTTTTGGGGTGTGTTTTTACACATACCCATGCTGGGTGGGAGAAATATCTCTGTAAATGACAATTTATTAATTTTTTTTACACACAATTGTCCATTTACAGAGTTATTTCTCCCACCCAGCATGGGTATGTGTAAAAATACACCTCAAAACACATTATACTACTTCTCCCGAGTACGGCGATACCACATGTGTGGCACTTTTTTGCACCCTAACTGTGCTAAAGGGCCCAAAGTCCAATGAGTACCTTTAGGATTTCACAGGTCATTTTGCGGAATTTGATTTCCAGACTACTCCTCACGGTTTAGGGCCCCTAAAATGCCAGGGCAGTATAGGAACCCCACAAATGACCCCATTTTAGAAAGAAGACACCCCAAGGTATTCCGTTAGGAGTATGGTGAGTTCATAGAAGATTTTATTTTTTGTCAAAAGTTAGCGGAAAATTGATTTTTATTGTTTTTTTCACAAAGTGTCATTTTCCACTAACTTGTGACAAAAAATAAAATCTTCTATGAACTCACCATACTCCTAACGGAATACCTTGGGGTGTCTTCTTTCTAAAATGGGGTCATTTGTGGGGTTCCTATACTGCCCTGGCATTTTAGGGGCCCTAAACCGTGAGGAGTAGTCTGGAAATCAAATTCCGCAAAATGACCTGTGAAATCCTAAAGGTACTCATTGGACTTTGGGCCCTTTAGCGCAGTTAGGGTGAAAAAAAGTGCCACACATGTGGTATCGCCGTACTCGGGAGAAGTAGTACAATGTGTTTTGGGGTGTATTTTTACACATACCCATGCTGGGTGGGAGAAATAACTCTGTAAATGGACAATTGTGTGTAAAAAAATCAAAAGATTGTCATTTACAGAGGCATTTCTCCCACCCAGCATGGGTATGTGTAAAAATACACCTCAAAACACATTGTACTACTTCTCCTGAGTACGGCAATACCACATGTGTGGCACTTTTTTGCACCCTAACTGCGCTAAGGGGCCCAAAGTCCAATGAGTACCTTTAGGATTTCACAGGTCATTTTTGTTTCAAGACTACTCCTCACGGTTTAGGGCCCCTAAAATGCCAGGGCAGTATAGGAACCCCACTAATGACCCCATTTTAGAAAGAAGACACCCCAAGGTATTCCGTTAGGAGTATGGTGAGTTCATAGAAGTTTTTATTTTTTTGTCACAAGTAAGCGGAAATTGATTTTAATAGTTTTTTTTCACAAAGTGTCATTTTCCGCTAACTTGTGACAAAAAATAAAATCTTCTATGAACTCACCATACTCCTAACGGAATACCTTTGGGTGTCTTCTTTCTAGAATGGGGTCATTTGTGGGGTTCCTATACTGCCCTGGCATTTTAAGGGCCCTAAACCGTGAGGAGTAGTCTTGAAACCAAATGTCGCAAAATGACCTGTGAAATCCTAAAGGTACTCATTGGACTTTGGGCCCCTTAGCTTAGTACTTAGGGTGTAAAAAAGTGCCACACATGTGGTACCGCCGTACTCAGGAGAAGTAGTATAATGTGTTTTGGGGTGTATTTTTACACATACCCATGCTAAGTGGGAGAAATATCTCTGTAAATGACAATTGTTTGATTTTTTTACACACAATTGTCCATTTACATAGAAATTTCTCCCACCCAGCATGGGTATGTGTAAAAATACACCCCAAAACACATTATACTACTTTTCCTGAGTACGGCGGTACCACATGTGTGACACTTTTTTGCAGCCTAGGTGCGCTAAGGGGCCCAACTTCCTATTCACAGGTCATTTTGAGGCATTTGTTTTCTAGACTACTCCTCGCGGTTTAGGGCCCCTAAAATGCCGGGGCAGTATAGGAACCCCACAAGTGACCCCATTTTAGAAAGAAGACACCCCAAGGTATTCCGTTAGGTGTATGGCGAGTTCATAGAAGATTTTATTTTTTGTCACAAGTTAGTGGAAAATGACACTTTGTGAAAAAAACCCAATAAAAATCAATTTCCGCTAACTTTTGACAAAAAAAAAAATCTTCTATGAACTCGTCATACACCTAACAGAATACCTTGGGGTGTCTTTTTTTCTAAAATGGGGTCACTTGTGGGGTTCCTATACCGCCATGGCATTTTACGGGCCCAAAACCGTGAGTAGTCTGGAAACCAAATGTCTCAAAATGACTGGTCAGGGGTATAAGCATCTGCAAATTTTGATGACAGGTGGTCTATGAGGGGGCGAATTTTGTGGAACCGGTCATAAGCAGGGTGGCCTTTTAGATGACAGGTTGTATTGGGCCTGATCTGATGGATAGGAGTGCTAGGGGGGTGACAGGAGGTGATTGATGGGTGTCTCAGGGGGTGGTTAGAGGGGAAAATAGATGCAATCAATGCACTGGGGAGGTGAACGGAAGGGGGTCTGAGGGGGATCTGAGGGTTTGGCCGAGTGATCAGGAGCCCACACGGGGCAAATTAGGGCCTGATCTGATGGGTAGGTGTGCTAGGGGGTGACAGGTGGTGATTGATGGGTGTCTCAAGGTGTGATTAGAGGGGGGAATAGATGCAAGCAATGCACTGGCGAGGTGATCAGGGCTGGGGTCTGAGGGCATTCTGAGGGTGTGGGCGGGTGATTGAGTGCCCTAGGGGCAGATAGGGGGCCAATCTGATAGGTAGCAGTGACAGGGGGTGATTGATGGGTAATTAGTGGGTGTTTAGGGTAGAGAACAGATGTGAACACTGCACTTGGGAGGTGATCGGACGTCGGATCTGCGGGCGATCTATTGGTGTGGGTGGGTGATCAGATTGCCCGCAAGGGGCAGGTTAGGGGCTGATTGATGGGTGGCAGTGACAGTGGGTGATTGATAGGTGGCAGTGACAGGGGGTGATTGATGGGTGGCAGTGACAGGGGGTGATTGATGGGTGGCAGTGACAGGGGGTGATTGATGGGTGATTGACAGGTAATCAGTGGGTTATTACAGGGGAGAACAGATGTAAATATTGCACTGGCGAATTGATAAGGGGGGGTCTGAGGGCAATCTGAGCGTGTAGGCGGGTGATTGGGTGCCCGCAAGGGGCAGATTAGGGTCTGATCTGATGGGTAACAGTGACAGGTGGTGATAGGGGGTGATTGATGGGTGATTGATGGGTAATTAGTGGGTGTTTAGAGGAGAGAATAGATGTAAACGCTGCGCTTGGGTGGTGATCTGATGTCGGATCTGCGGGCGATCTATTGGTGTGGGTGGGTGATCAGATTGCCCGCAAGGGGCAGGTTAGGGGCTGATTGTTGGGTGGCAGTGACAGGGGGTGATTGATGGGTGATAGGTGATTGGCAGGTGATTGACAGGTGATCAGTGGGTTATTACAGGGAAGGACAGATGTAATTAATGCACTGGCGAATTGATAAGGGGGGGGGTCTGAGGGCAATCTGAGCGTGTGGGCGGGTGATTGGGTGCCCGCAAGGGGCAGATTAGGGTCTGATCTGATAGGTAACAGTGACAGGTGGTGATAGGGGGTGATTGATGGGTGATTGATGGGTAATTAGTGGGTGTTTAGAGAAGATAACATGTAAACAATACATTTGGGAGGTAATCTGACGGCGGGTTTGCGGGCGATCTATTGGTGTGGGTGGGTGATCAGATTGCCCGCAAGGGGCAGGTTAGGGGCTGATTGTTGGGTGGCAGTGACAGGGGGTGATTGATGGGTGATAGGTGATTGGCAGGTGATTGACAGGTGATCAGTGGGTTATTACAGGGAAGGACAGATGTAATTAATGCACTGACGAATTGATAAGGGGGGGGGGGGTCTGAGGGCAATCTGAGCGTGTGGGCGGGTGATTGGGTGCCCGCAAGGGGCAGATTAGGGTCTGATCTGATAGGTAACAGTGACAGGTGGTGATAGGGGGTGATTGATGGGTGATTGATGGGTAATTAGTGGGTGTTTAGAGAAGATGGCATGTAAACAATACATTTGGGAGGTAATCTGACGGCGGGTTTGCGGGCGATCTATTGGTGTGGGTGGGTGATCAGATTGCCCGCAAGGGGCAGGTTAGGGGCTGATTGATGGGTGGCAGTGACAGGGGGTGATTGATGGGTGATAGGTGATTGGCAGGTGATTGACAGGTGATCAGTGGGTTATTACAGGGAAGAACAGATGTAATTAATGCACTGGCGAATTGATAAGGGGGGGTCAGAGGGCAATCTGAGCGTGTGGGCGGGTGATTGGGTGCCCGCAAGGGGCAGATTAGGGTCTGATCTGATAGGTAAAAGTGACAGGTGGTGATAGGGGGTGATTGATGGGTGATTAGTGGGTGTTTAGAGGAGAGAATAGATGTAAACAATGGATTTGGGAGGTGATCTGATGTCGGATCTGCAGGCGATCTATTGGTGTGGGGGGGTGATCAGATTGCCCGCAAGGGGCAGGTTAGGGGCTGATTGATGGGTGGCAGTGACAGGGGGTGATTGACGGGTGATTGACGGGTGATTGACAGGTGATTGACAGGTGATTGACAGGTGATTGACAGGTGATCAGGGGGGATAGATACATACAGTACATGGGGGGGGGGGGGGTCTGGGGGGGGGGTCTGGGGAGAATCTGAGGGGTGGGGGGTGATCAGGAGGGAGCAGGGGGCAGGGGGGGATAAAAAAAAAATTGCGTTGACAGTTAGTGACAGGGAGTGATTGATGGGTGATTAGGGGGGTGATTGGGTGCAAACATGGGTCTGGGGGGTGGGCAGGGGGGGGTCTGATGGGTGCTGTGGGCGATCTGGGGCGGGGGGGGGGAAAATCATTGTGCTTGGGTGCAGACTAGGGTGGCTGCAGCCTGCCCTGGTGGTCCCTTCGGACACTGGGACCACCAGGGCAGGAGGCAGCCTGTATAATACACTTTGTAAACATTACAAAGTGTATTATACACTTTGTATGCGGCGATCGTCGGGTTAACATCCCGCCGGCGCTTCCGTATGGCCGGCGGGATGTTGCGGCGGGTGAGCGGCGCCAGGCGGAGGCGGAGGATCGCGTCACGGATGACGCGATCGCTCCGCCCATGCCCCTACAAGGACCGCCGCCATTTGTCTATACGGCGGTCCTTGCGGGGTGCACTTCCCGGCCGCCAATTGTACATACGGCGGTCGGGAAGTGGTTAAGTAAAGTTCCTTGTTTTAGAGTTAGATGATAAATGATAAAATAAATGTGGAAAATAGTCACTTGGTGCATATGCCTTGGATAATGGATAAAGGATTACTCACAGGGTGGAGCGAGGGCAATCACAGAGAGGTTGAAGGTCTTGTTTTCAGGTCAGCTATTAGAAGGCTTGGTGTGTTCAGGAATGGTAGGCTTCATGGAGGATTTCAATCCAGTTTAAATCTCTGCCATCCAAAGTAATCCGATTGTTCTAGTTCAGTGGTTCCCAACCTTTTCCAGGTCGTGACACATCACGACAAACATTCAGATTTCCGTGACACGTCATATCATGCCAAACATTCAGATATACATGACACGTCCCGTATGATAGAAAAGAGGGGCTCAGTAACAATCTGATGATGCTGCAGGCACAATGAGGGGCTCAGTAACAATCTGCTGGTGCTGCAGGCACAATGAGGGGCTCAGTAACAATCTGCTGATGCTGCAGGCACAATGAGGGGCTCAGCAACAATCTGCTGATGCTGCAGGAACAATGAGGGGCTCAGTAACAATCTGCTGATGCTGCAGGCACAGTGAGGGGCTCAGTAACAATCTGATGATGCTGCAGGCACAATGAGGGGCTCAGTAACAATCTGATGATGCTGCAGGCACAATGAGGGGCTCAGTAACAATCTGCTGGTGCTGCAGGCACAATGAGGGGCTCAGTAACAATCTGCTGATGCTGCAGGCACAATGAGGGGCTCAGCAACAATCTGCTGATGCTGCAGGAACAATGAGGGGCTCAGTAACAATCTGCTGATGCTGCAGGCACAGTGAGGGGCTCAGTAACAATCTGATGATGCTGCAGGCATAATGAGGGGCTCAGTAACAATCTGCTGATGCTGCAGGCACAATGAGGGGCTTAGTGACAATCTGCTGATGCTGCAGGCACAATGAGGGGCTCAGTGACAATCTGCTGATGCTGCAGGCACAATGAGGGGCTCAGTAACAATCTGCTGATGCTGCAGGCACAATGGTGGGGAGCTCAGTAACAATCTGCTGATGCTGCAGGCACAATGAGGGGCTCAGTGACAATCTGCTGATGCTGCAGGCACAACGAGGGGCTCAGTAACAATCTGCTGATGCTGCAGGCACAATGAGGGGCTCAGTAACAATCTGCTGATACTGCAGGCACAATGGTGGGAAGTTCAGTAACAATCTGCTGATGCTGCAGGCAGAGTGAGGGGCTCAGAAACAATCTGCTGATACTGCAGGCACAATGAGGGGCTCAGTAACAATCTGCTGATGCTGCAGGACGCAATGAGGGGCTCAGTGACAATCTGCTGATGCTGCAGGCACAATGAGGGGCTCAGTAACGATCTGCTGATGCTGCAGGCACAATGAGGGACTCAGTAACAATCTGCTGATGCTGTAGGCACAATGGTGGGGAGCTCAGTGACAATCTGCTGATGCTGCAGGCACAGTGAGGGGCTCAGAAACAATCTGCTGATGCTGCAGGCACAATGAGGGGCTCAGTAACAATCTGCTGATGCTGCAGGCACAATGAGGGGCTCAGTGACAATCTGCTGATGCAGCAGGCACAATGAGTGGCTCAGTAATAACCTGCTGATGCTGCAGGCACAATGAGGGGCTCAGTGGCAATCTGCTAATGCTGCAGGCACACTGAGGGGCCCAGTAACAATCTGCTGATGCTGCAGGCACACTGAGGGGCTCAGTAACAATCACGGGGGGGGGGGGGGGGTTTAGTGAGGGTGCAGTGGCATAGCTAGCATAGCTGCCCCAGTATAGGGAATTTAGTTGCCTTAGTATAGCTAGTATAGTGCCCCAGTATAGTTAGTATAGTGCCCCAGTATAGTCAGTATAGTGCCCCAGTATAGCCAGTATAGTGCCCCAGTATAGCCAGTATAGTGCCCCAATATAGCCAGTATAGTGCCCCAGTATAGCCGGTATAGTGCCCCAGTATAGCTAGTATAGTGCCCCAGTATAGTGCCCCAGTATAGCTAGTATAGTGCCCCAGTATAGCCAGTATAGTGCCCCAGTATAGCTAGTATAGTGCCCCAGTATAGCCAGTATAGTGCCCCAGTATAGTGCCCCAGTATAGCCAGTATAGTGCCCCAGTATAGCCAGTATAGTGCCCCAGTATAGCCAGTATAGTGCCCCAGTATAGCTAGTATAGTGCCCCAGTATAGTGCCCCAGTATAACCAGTATAGTGCCCCAGTATAGCTAGTATAGTGCCCCAGTATAGCCAGTATAGTGCCCCAGTATAGCCAGAATAGTGCCCCAGTATAGCCAGAATAGTGCCCCAGTATAGCCAGTATAGTGCCCCAGTATAGCCAGTATAGCGCCCCAGTATAGTGCCCCAGGATAGCCAGTATAGTGCCCCAGTATAGCCAGTATAGTGCCCCAGTATAGCGAGTATAGTGCCCCAGTATAGCCGGTATAGTGCCCCAGTATAGCCGGTATAGTGCCCCAGTATAGTGCCCCAGTATAGCCAGTATAGTGCCCCAGTATAGCCAGAATAGTGCCCCAGTATAGCGCCCCAGTATAGCCAGTATAGTGCCCCAGTATAGTGCCCCAGGATAGCTAGTATAGTGCCCCGGTATAGCCAGTATGGGTAGGTGGTGCCCCCCGCCCGTCCCCGCCACTGTTATTACCTTAACAGCGGCCGCTCTCCCCTCTCCGGCGCGTGTATTTATTCAAGCAGCGTATCTCCCAGCTGCTCTGTGTGTGATGCGCAGGAAGCAGGGCAGCGGCTTCCAGTAGCAGCGATATGTATCGCCGTTACTATGGTAACCGAGCCAGGCTTCCTGCGCATCACAAACAGAGCAGCCGGGAGATACGCTGCTTGAATAAATACATGCGCTGGAGAGGGGAAAGCGGCCGCTGCTAAGATAATAAGGCGATCTGCGGGGGAGACGAGCAGGGGGAGCAGAGAGCGGCGACACATAGCTGGTGCTGCCGCGACACATAAATGTGTCGCGGCACACCGGTTGGGAACCTCTGTTCTAGTTTGTTGTAGTTGTAGCCATAGTCGTGGTGGGTGGAATTCCTCTGTATTTTGGGTCCAGTTTCAGCACAAATAGGTTTAAAGGTGTGAAACAACTGAAAATATGTCATATTATAGGTTTTTCAAAGTAGCCACCTTTTGCTTTGGTTACTGCTTTGCACCCTCTTGGCATTCTCTTGATGAGCTTCAAGAGGTAGTCACCTGAAATGGTTTTCACTTCACAGGTGTGCCCTGTCAGGTTTAATAAGTGGGATTTCTTGCCTTATAAATGGGGTTGGGGCCATCAGCTGCGTTGTGGAGAAGTCAGGTGGATACACAGCTGATAGTCCTACTGAATAGACTGTTAGAATTTGTATTATGGCAAAAAAAAAGCAGCTAAGTAAAGAAAAATGAGTGGCCATCATTACTTTAAGAAAGTAAAGTCAGTCTAAAAAATTGGGAAAACTTTAAAAGTGTCCCCAAGTGCAGTCTCAAAAACCATCAAACACAAATACAAAGAAACTGGCTCACATGCGGACAGCACCAGGAAAGGAAGACCAAGAGTCACCTTTACTGCGGAGGATAAGTCCATCAGCCTCAGAAATCGCAGGTCAACAGCAGCTCAGATTAGAGACCAGGTCAATGCCACACAGAGTTCTAGCAGCAGACACATCTCTAGAACAACTGTTAAGAGGAGACTGTGTGAATCAGGCCTTCATGGTAGAATATCTGCTAGGAAACCACTGCTAAGGACAGGCAACAAGCAGAAGAGACTTGTTTGGGCTGAAGAATACAAGGAATGGACATTAGACCAGTGGAAATCTGTGCTTTGGTCTGATGAGTCTAAATTTGAGATTTTTGGTTCCAACCACCATGTCTTTGTGTGACACAGAAAAGGTGAACCGATAGTCTCTACATGCCTGGTTCTCACCGTGAAGCATGGAGGAGGAGGTGTGATGGTGTGGGGGTGCTTTGCTGGTGACACTGTTGGGTATTTATTCAAAATTGAAGGCATCCTGAACCAGCATGGCTACCGCAGCATCTTGCAGCGGCATGCTATTCCATCCAATTTGCGTTTAGTTGGACCATCATTTATTTTTCAACAGGACAATGACCCCAAACACACCTCCAGGCTGTGTAAGGGCTATTTGACCAGGAAGGAGAGTGATGGGGAGCTGCGCCAGATGACCTAGCCTCCACAGTCACCAGACCTGAACCCAATCGAGATGGTTTGGGGTGAGCTGGACCGCAGAGTGAAAGCAAAAGGGCCAACAAGTGCTAAGCATCTCTGGGAACTCATTCAAGACTGTTGGAAGACCATTTCAGGTGACTACCTCTTGAAGCTCATCAAGAGAATGCCAAGAGTGTACAAAGCAGTAATCAAAGCAAAAGGTGGTTACTTTGAAGAACCTAGAATATGACATATTTTCAGTTGTTTCATACTTTTTGTTTATGTACTATACTTCCACATGTGTTAATTCATAATTTGGATGCCTTCAGTGTGAATCTACAATGTTCATAGTCATGAAAATAAAGAAAACTCTTTGAATGAGAAGGTGTAAGAAGGTGTGGCCAAACTTTTGGTCTGTACTGTGTGTGTGTGTGTGTGTGTGTGTGTGTGTGTGTGTGTGTGTCTGTGTGTCTGTGTGTGTCTGTGTGTGTGTGTGTATTTTTACTTTTAACCACTAGATTCACTTTGTGAATGAATAGCAGTGCAGGGACATCTTTTGCTGCCCTACTACTGCATACCTCACTGTGCTGCGCGTAATCACATGCATGCGCAGTGTATACTCAGTTGCACTTCACCTTAAAGTCTTAAATTATAGGCCTCCTACACACCCAAATTTTGAGGTTATGTAGCTCCCCCCCCCCCCCCCCCCCCATGTACCTCTGTGAAAATTTGAAGCCCCAGAGCCCTGGAGCCCTGTTGGTTTACAAGATAGGTTTGTATGCCATATCTCGGAAAGAAGCATGGCTCGAGGGCTTCAAATTTGCACAGAGGTAGATTGGCGATTCCCTCCATAAGTTGGGGTGTGTAAGAGGCCTAAAATGTAAAGAATTTAGGATGAACAGAAATTGAGAATACACTGTGCATGCATGTGATGACACGTAGCGCAGTGACGTAGGCAGCAGGAGAAAAAATCCTGCTGTGCATACACATGAGAAAAGTCGCTGACATAGCAGAGAAATGTGAGGCAGCAAAAGCTGTTACTGCACTGGCTACTTGCTAATGCAGGCTTTCATTAATTACAGGCACTTTGATCGGCTTTGAGGACACATGTTCTCATTCATCGAACACAGGCCAGCGGCATGGTGAAGGAGGCAAATGGGTGTGCGCAATTGCAAGCGGCGAGGCAAATAAACAGGCATATCTATGCCCCTGGTCCGCAAGTGAACTTTTCAGGGGTGTAGTTATGCGTACAAGCGGTATGGAAGTGGTTTAACTTTAGACCACATCATTTTTATCCACGTCATTTTCATTTGTGTTAACATTTGAAATATTCTGTTGAATCAAAACTCAAAGCATGATTTTGCTAAATGCCATATAAACAATGACGAGTGCCACTTTTGTCAGTTTGAAGTTATTTCAGAGAAAAATAAATGCTAGGAAAGAACAGAGAATTATAATTATGCTGGCACTGAGAACAAAAATAAACTAGTCACTCTTCAAAAAAAGTAATTTGTTAATCCAATATATGAAACATCATGGAAATACATACATCAAAATACTGCTCCAGATGGAGTGTAAATACTGACAGATCATATAAACTGCCTACAAACAAAGTGCTTTAGTATTAAACCTTATGTGCATTTTGCACACTTAAAGTATACCTAAGACGAGAAGGGTCTCAGGTACCATACTCACCTGGGGCTTGCTTAACCCCCTTTCGGGCGGTATTGCCGGGGATGAGCGGCCCGAACGAGGGGTTAAGGAAGCCCCGGGTAAGTATGTTACCTGAGACGCTTCTCTCTTCTCAGGTACACTTTAAAGAGGAACTTTAATCAAGGATTAAGCTTCATCCCAATTAGTATCTGATATTCCCTTTCTCATGACAAATTCTTTCCTTTTCTCAAATAGATCACCAGGGGGTTCAGTATGGTTGGTATTGTGGTGAAACCCCTCCTACAGTGTGATGTCTGTGATCCACATTGCATTGTGGGAAATAATGTTTTTTTTCCAACTGCCAAGTAAGCAGTATCTCCCTCTGTGCATAGAACTCTCAGTAATGAACATTCTGTACAGATCACCTGACAGGACTAAAGATGTCACCACCTGTGATAAATTTCAGAACCTAAATCTAGGAAAGAAAATGTTTTACAATGGGCAAACACTGAGTAAATAATCTATTTGTGAATATTGTAAAAAAAGATACAATTTTATTCATTATGTTATTTTCACTACAGTTCCTATTTAAAGGAAACTTGAAGCGAGAAGTACATGGAGGCTGCCATATTTATTTCCTTTTAGGTTATATTTCCACTAGAGACATTCCAAATTCATGTCAGAAAATGCTTACACAAATTTACATGCGTACACGAATTTGCAAGCGCATACGTCAATCTTCTCATGTGAATTTGCGTCCGTAATCATTTTATTTTTTTATTTTTCAATGTTCATTTTTTATTTTTGTTTCCATTGTTAGCAATAGAAAATGTACACAAAAACGCATATAAAAATGCACACGAATTTCCTTTAAAATACATTATGTGCGATCTGCGTTTCCCTGAATGCTGTGTGTAGATTCTGACAACACTGCTGTGCAGATTTTTTTTCTGCGAAAACTAGCCCTTAAACAATACTAGTTGTCTGGCATCCTGCTGGACTATTTGGCTGCAGTAGTGTCCGAATCACAACCAGAAACAAGCATGCAGCTAATCTTGTCAGATATGACAAAAATGTAAGAAACACCTGATCTGCTGCATGCTTGTTCAGGGTCTATGGCTTAAAGGGAATCTTAAGTCAAAGAGATCTGTTACAATAAAGTAATCACCTTAAGGCTGGAGTCAGCGTATCATTTTGGCCTATGAACCGCCAATGTGCAGTAATTATTTCTTGTGTTTTCAGCAGGCTTCACTTCTATAATTTTTTCAAAATGATGCGGCTTGCCGTAACTACTCAGCCAGCACTTGATGCTGTACTCGCTCGTGCACTGCTTTATCTGCTTCAGTGCAGAGCTGAATGTTGAGAAAGCGCTGTCCCCAAGGATGCAAGTCCCCAGGAGCATGTGCAGTCAATTCATTCACTGGCCGGCTGTATATCGCAATCCTCCGATTGCAAAGCATTCCAAGGAAGACAAAACAGCAGCCGCCCACATCTGAATGGTAAAAAGTTTTATATTTTATGTAGCATAGCCGGCACACACTAAGCTGTGCTGCTTGATCAGTGTAGCTTAGTGAGTCAAAGCCCACTGATTTGTCTGTGAGCCAGATGTAGCCATCAATAGAGTCACATCTGGCTCCCGAGCCATAGGTTCCCTACCCCTGCTTTAAAGGGAACCTTAAGGCCAACTTCTGGAGCCAACTAAACTATTTTCATGTTACAGGGATGATAATAATAATGTCAGCTCTGTATAAATAAATAGTAATAATCCAGTAATCACACCAATATATAAGATCTTTCATATATCCATCCAATAACCACACTAATAGATAAGAGCTTACATGTATCCTTTCAGTAAGAAAGTATACAGGCATGTCACCTATACTACATTTAGGAATGTAAATCAAGGGTGAGGTAAGATTATACTAAATAACTACATCTTTTTTTCTACAGAGGGTTGCCAGCAAATAAGTGTGTGTGTGTGCGTGCGTGTGTGTGCGTGTGTGTGTGTGTGCGTGCGTGTGTGTGTCTGTGTGTGTGGGTGCGTGCGTGCGTGTGTGTGCGTGCGTGCGTGTGTCTGTGTGTGCGTGCGTGTATGTGTGTGTGCGTGCGTGCGTGTGTGTCTGTGTGGGTGTGTGTGCGTGCGTGTGTATGTGTGCGTGCGTGCGTGTGTGTGTGTTGATATGTTGCTCTATGTAATGTATGAGTTAGGCATTAATTTTTGTATGCCACCCATCAGATGCTTTATGATAATCATTGGATATACACCGTGGTCAGTTTGTAGTTGACTTTTAGGAATTTCTGCACAATTTCAGAAACCATTCAAACGTACCATTGCTTCCTCCTGCCCTCTTGTTTATCCTTTCTTATATCTTTTAACGCCTTACTTTCATATTCACTACTCCTTCCTCCTAAAACGACGATACATTCACATACAAACTGTTTTCACTCTGACTTACCTTTGCTTTCTTACTTTTTTGGCCTTTCTTCATCTTCCCACTTGCTGATTCTTTCTTTTCTCTAATTACTTCTTTTTATTGTCTGAAATGCCACACATATATGCAGTTTTTTTATACCTACCACTGCTGTCTTCCAACTTCTTTATTTTATGGTCTTCCTTCTGCCCTCCTATTTCTCCCTAACTTGTTCTACCACCTTCCTTTTAGTTTTTTTTACTGCTTCTTCTTCCTAAAATAGCAAACTTACATACAAACTGCTTTTATTCTAAATTACCTTTGCTGTCTTCCTTTTCCTTCTGATTTGGCTTCTTTCCATCTTCCTACCTTGCCAGTTTTTTTGTATTGTTACTACCTTTATTTTCGGAAATGACACACATATGCATTTCTTTTCCTTTCCTACTTGCTATTGCTGTCTTCCAACTTGTTTGTTTTACTGTCTTCATTCTTACCACTGCGTACATCTTCTACCACCTTCCTTTTTCACTACTCCTTCTTCCTTAAATGACACATTCATATACAAAATGTTTTCATTCTGACATACCTTTGCTGTGTTCCTTTTCCTTCTTGTTTCTGCCTCTTTCCTTCTTCCCAGTTGCAGATACCTTCTTTTGTTTTGTTACTACTTTTTTTTCTAAAATAATACACATGTATGCAGTTTTTTCTTCCTCTCATACTTGCAACTATAAACTTTATACCTGCATTTAAAGGGGGCTTAGATGCTTTCCTTGCATTGAAAGACATCCATGGCTACAATTACTAGGTTATGCCTAATGATGTTGCTCCAGGGATTTTATCTGATTGCCATCTGGAGTCAGGAAGGAATTTTTCCCTTTTGGGGCTAATTGGACCATGCCTTGTAAGGGTTTTTTCGCCTTCCTCTGGATCAACAGGGATATGTGTGGGGGAGCAGGCTGGTGTTGTACTTTATTTTCTGGTTAAACTCGATGGACATATGTCTTTTTTCAACCAAAATAACTATGTAACTATGTAACTACAATTGCTGTCTTCCAACTTCTTTATTTTATGGTCTTCCTTCTGCCCTCCTATTTCTCCTTTACTTGTTCTACCACCTTCCTTTTAGTTTTGTACTGCTTCTTCTTCCTAAAATAGCAAACTTACATACAAACTGCTTTTATTCCAACTTACTTTTGTTGTTTTCCTTTTCCTTCTGTTTTTGGCCTCTTTCCATCTTCCTACCTTGCCAATTTTTTTGTATTGTTACTACCTTTATTTTCGGAAATGACACACATATGCATTTCTTTTACTTTGCTACTTGCCATTGCTGTCTTCCAACTTGTTTGTTTTACTGTTTTCATTCTTACCACTACTTACTACTTTTTTTTCTAAAATAATACACATGTATGCAGTCTTCGCTTCCTCTCATACCTCCAATTGCTGTCTTCCAACTTCTTCCTTTTACATCTTCCTTCTGCCCTCCTGTTTATACCTTCTTACATCTTCTGCCACTTTTCTTTTGTTTTTACTGATTCTTCTTCCTAATATGACATATTTACATACCATCTGTATTTATTCTAACTTACTTTTGCTGCCTTCTGTGTACCAAATGTGTACCATATTACCCTCACCCACTCCATATCTCCAACATTGAGAAGGAAAATCTGCTTTGAACCTATGGATCACTGCAGGTTTTCTGTACCAATGAGATAATAATTTGTAAACATTTTCCTTTCCTCTGCCAGAGATAGAAGCTTTGCTAACAAAGAGAAAGGCTTTATCCCATAGTTCATCGGAGAACTCCATCCCAAGCTCCTGATGCCATTTGGAAACAAAAGATGGCATGATATTGTAAATGATGTCAATAAGCATTTTAAAATAAAATGAAAGGGCACCTCGAGTTGGAGGTAAGATAAATAACTGTTTCTCTATGTCAGAGGCATCTCTAGGAGAATGACCCTCCTTCAGACACTGCCTTAGGAAGTGAGCCATTTGAAGGTTTTCAAATTGTGGTATATTCAAGCCTTGGCCTCTATCTAAAAGCTCCTGTCTGGAAGGGATCAAGTCAGATATGAGTAGTGAACCTAAAGTCAGATTCTCACCTAGGGCTTTTCTTATTAAGAAAGAGGAGTCAAAGCCAGGAGGAAATAAAATGTTATTCCATACTGGCATGACGGGTCCAAAATACGATGAAACTCTATGTTGGGATAGCAATCGGTCCCACAACTGGAGAGTAACACAGGAAATATTTGGCCATTTTTTATAATACGCTTTTCTGATTGAGTGAGGGATCCACAATGCAGACTTTTATCCCCTCCCAAGCATGACATCTTCTATTTGCACTCATTGTCGAGTACCTATTCCCCAGTTTTTGATGCGTGACAAATGAGCTGCTATTTAATAGAGTTTGGGATTAGGAAGGGCAAGGCCTCCCAAATCTTTATCCTTAAAGAGCATATTCCTTGCTATCCTAGGTCTATGACCCCCCAGATATATCTGGACCAAAGTAAAATGGATAGACAGTGTCTGAATGGGGTACAGTAACCTTGGCATGAGGTTCATTTTAATGACGTTTATGCGTACTGTCCATGAATGTAACATTCCCTCCCATCTCTGTATATCTTCCTCAAATCCAGATAGTAATGGTAGAAAAGTTTCTTTGAAGAAGTGAGAAGAATTCTTAGTGATTTTTAAACCTAAATAGGTGTTTTTATCCTCACACCAGTTAAAAGAAAATGCCTTCTGTAAAGCTTGAGCCACTCATGAAGAGATCGAGAGGTTTAGCACTTCGCACTTAGAGGAGTTGATTTTGAAATTGCTCAGCGTACCAAAAGACTCCAACATCTTAAGCACATTGGGAAGGGATGTCACCGGATCAGCAATATAAAGCATCAAATCATCAGCATATAATGAAAGTTTATAATAGCCTTTGCCCACTATAAACCTATGGATGTCTACATTATTGTGTCTGGAGGTTGCCAAGTATTCCATAGAGATAATGTAAAGTAGTGGAGATTACGGACAGCCCTGATGGGTTCCATTGCTAACACTCAAAGGATCTGATAAAAGGCCATTCATTTTAATCTGAGCTGTAGGTTTGTCATATAGAGCAAACACTAAGTCAAAGAATCTGGAACCTGGCGGAAAACCAAGTTGAGTCAGTATGTTTTTTAGGAAGCATCAAGAAAGCCTATCAAAGGCCTTCTCTGCTTCAATTGATAGGAGAAGGGCTGGAGTTTTAGATGATTGAGCATAATTAGATAGTAGCAGTGTTTTGATTGTGTTGTCCCTGGGTTCCCTACCTGGGACAAAACCTACCTGATCAGGATGGATTATTTCAGGGATAATAGTAAGTAGTCGGTTGGCCAATATTTTGGAATACATTTTCAAATCTACATTGATTAGGGAGATCGAGTAATAGTTTGAGCTGTGAGAAGGATCTTTACCTGGTTTGAGGATTACAGAAATATAAGCTAATTTTGCTTCTGGGGGAAGGAGGTCTCCATCGCCTATTTTATTAAAAGCCAGGACAAATATTGAGGACAGAGATCCCTTGAGTGTTTTATAATATTCAGGGGAGAACCCATCAGGGCCCGCCGCCCTACCCGGTTTTAAATCCGACACTGAGCATATAAATTCGTGACTAGTGATAGGATTATTTAACAAATCTATCTGTTCTTTCGTTAAAGAGGGAAATTTATTCTTTTTCAAAAATGTCTCTATATCTCAAATGGGAAGGGGGGGGGTCCCTCACGTCTAGATTATAAAGCTTTGAATAGTAGGAATGAAAAACCGTGGCAATCTCCTCTGAAGTATTTACCCTTTTATTCTGTTGATTCATTATGGAAGAAATAAAAGTAGACGCTCTCTTTAGCTGCAAAGAAAGTGCCAAGAGGCGGGCACATTTATTCTAATGTTCATAAAGCTGGCCTTTATATCTCATCAGATTATTAAGTCTAGCCAATTCCAATAGATGTTTAAGTATATCTCTAGCATTTTGTAATTTGATCAGCGTATGAGAATTCAAAGAGGTTTTATGGGTCATTTCCAATCTATTGATATCGGCCAATAGCGATACCATCTGTGCAGCTTTCTCTTTTTTCCTTTTGGCTCCAAGCTGAATAAATGTACCTCTCAGCACACATTTGTGAGCGAACCATACTGAAACCGGTGACACCCCTTCCATCTGAGCATTATTAGAGATATAGTCTTGTAGTGCTTGGATTATGCGAGGCTTATATTCTATATCAGACAGCAAGGAGTTATTTAGTTTCTAATTGAAGGTGATTGGTTTTACATCAGGAATTTTAAATTTGAGAGAAATTGGCGAATGGTCAAACCATAATTGGTTGCCTATATTGGAGCTAGCCACCCAATATAACAGCAAATGGGAAATCAAGAATAGATCTATACAGTACAACTGTAACTTTTATGTGGATTCGAAAAAAAGGTAAAGTCTTTAACCCCTGGATGGAGAATTCCCCAAATATCAACTAACTGTAGCTCAAACAAGAGCTTCTTTAAAGGTTTAATCTTCCTTGTAGAGATGCTAGAAACACTTCTAGAGGTATCAACTGTGGGGTCAAGGGTTAGGTTTAGATCTCTACCTACAATGATTCTCCCTTCACTGAAAGCATCAAGCTGATTCAGAATAGAGCAGAGTGCTCTTACTTGGTCAGAATTTGGTAAGTATATACACGCGAGAGTGAGGGTAATGCCATTGAGTTTTATTTTAATAAAAGTAAATCTACCTTGCTGATCTGTTTTACTTTCTACACCTTACAGGTTCCGTGAAATGCAATAGCATTTCCTCTTCATTCCCCTTCAGAGAAATTACTACATACCCATGTGGGATAATATCAATTGTGGGATAATTCCGGGGTTTAACCACTTAAAAAATGTGTTTCTTGCAGAAACAACATTTTTGCTTTCTCCTTGTGACACTGATATAGAATATGGGACAGCTTAGAATGCTCATTAAAGCCATTTACATTTGACGAGCATATCTTGACAGCCACGTATTTTGTAGTAAATACAGGCGCTGATCCAAACTTTATCTCATGTGTATGTTCCACCAGCTGCTCAGGATAAACCTCATCCACAATCGGTTCCAAGAAAAATGCATACAAATCCACAGCGCTTGGTACTCAAATCGGCATCTGCAGTAACCCCACAGTGCTCAAAAACATATTTCCACAGTGACCATCACCAGAAATAAATTGAGAAAGTTCACTTCTCCATCCAAGAATCACAGAAACATTTATTAGAAGCTGAATCTACATCACATATACAATGACTTACTTCCAGGGTCCTTTTGACAGGGACCCTTAGTAGTTAAAAGCTTATAGTGTAACCCAGTACACATTTAAAATCCAAAAACCGATCTCATATAAGTTGCCCAGTCTCCAGTGTTATAAATTGTTCTTATCACCTTGCTTCGACACCATCGTCTCACAGACTGTGAGATCACTTGACTCTCCACACAGCAAACAGGATATAGACTTTCTCAGGCTTCTTACGTTATTTATTCAGGAAACAGGAATACAGATAGATACATTCATCTCCTGGCAAAGCAGACTTCCATGTTGCGTTATAGCGGCTTGATTAGACTCCCTCTTGAAGTCTATCAGGTACCTTCTTCCTAACTACGTTACACTAAACTACATATGTACAACATACATTATATCAGATTACAGTAAGGAATAACATGTTTAGAGGTCCCAGTCGGCCTTGCGAGCTAGTGCAGAGGGAAGAAGCAGAAGCAGAAGTGAGTTCTCCATTGCTTGCTCCAGCTTTAATACCGGCTAGGAAAGAGTTAAATATGACATCATCTTCGCCACCCCCTATATCAGTCTATTGGTGGACCCACTCATGGTGTCATCATACCCGCCTACTCGATTAATATTTAATGTCACCTTTCCTTTACTTACAGGAATGTGGATGTTTTGTAAACATGGCCAATGTTTTCTGTTCTGGTGGTGGTACATGCCCAGGTCAGAGAGACCCGCGGCCTTGTTCAGAACAGCTTCTTGGTATGTTCTAGTTCTGCTGACAGAACTGCAGATTTTCTCTCTACAGAGAAAATCCCCTTAAAGGACAGGTCTGCTCATCAAGCCTTTTTGACTAACTCAGTCCAAATAACTGAGGCCTACTTAAATTATAACATCCAGTTCCTACCGGTTTCGGCCTTGCACCGTCATCAGGGAACAATCAAGTTCCCTGATGACGGCGCAAGGCCGAAACCGGTAGGAACTGGAGACTGGGCAACTTATATGAGATCGGTTTTTGGATTTTTAGATTCAGCTTCTAATAAATGTTTATGTGATTCTTGGATGGAGAAGTGAACTTTCTCAATTTATTTCTGGTGATGGTCACTGTGGAAATATGTTTTTGAGCACTGTGGGGTTACTGCAGATGCCGATTTGAGTACCATATCTTGACAGCCATTATCTATGGACTATAGAGAAATACACACAACTGAAACCTAGGACCAACGAAAGAGAGAGTACCCCCCCAACCCCCTGTACAGCTTTCCAGCCTCCCACCACCACCAGGACCCCAGAAAAGTGGAGCCTAGTGAAAGAGGCTAAAAAGCCAACACGGTCAGATACCAACTTAAACGACCGCCCCTCTGTCTGTGGGACACATGGAAGGCAATGACCCATCAGCCCTTCACAAGCTTCCTCCCCCCGCTGACTACCAAATCACAGAGCTCCAGAAAAGAAAGAAAGAAAGAAAAAGAAAGAAAAGGAAAACATAAATAGTGATCAGGCAATATATATGGAACTATAAGTAAAGAGAAGTAGTAACCTAGCACCCAGAACCATTCACTAACTCTTTGTAATCACAACTTCATTACAAAACCGCATCAAATCTAGCCTCTTAGCAATGAAGAACCATCATATGAACGCATATATACACAAGTACATATAACTACTACTACGTAGAAAAACAATATATGTTCTAGTGTGAATCCCCAAACCGACACCTTGGGGGGAGTCAAACACCTGCAATAGAAAGGTAGTTAAGGTTTATCAGAACCATTGAGTTTCACTAGAGTCTTTTTTGCTGATATGCACTTAGTGCCAGTCTTCCCACCACCCCCACCAGATCTGGAGAGGCGAGGACACCAGCTTCAGACATTTAACGCATAATGAGAAATCTTCTTAGATTATAACGTAGGTCTCCAGCTTTGTGCAATGTTGAGCGTTCAATGAAAAAGATTTAAAAACAAAAGGCAACCTTGATAGTTTCTTAAAATAAAGCTTGTGGGTATTAAAGAAACCTATTATGAAGAAAAAAGTTTTCAACCGTCATCAGAGGCCGATCTACGTCTGTGCCTTGTACTAGAAGAGCCAGCTACTTGCCAACGTTCCCGTTGAGGCAAAGGGGTGACTGATTCAGTAAGGGGCCAGTTAGGGAAACTCAACTCATTTAGTGATAAAAAGTCCTTTACTTTTTCCAGATCTTGCAGGCCTTGAAAGACGATAGATTTCCCATCCAATTTTATCAGAAGGCAAAATGGGAAGCCCCAGGAATAAATCCCTCCTGCTACTTTAACAGCCTCCAGGATAGGTTTGGTAGCTCTGTGAAGCTGCAGCGTGTATCTAGAAAGGCCAAGGAAAAACAAGATGGTGGCGCCATTGAAATCAACTGATTGTTCCTCTCTTGCAGCAACCATGATTTTCTCCTTCAACGTATATGAATGGAGACCACAGATCACATCACAAGGCAAGTGCGTATCGGGCCAAAGGCCCTATGAGCTCTGTCAATAACGACTGAGAAGTCATCCCCTCTCTCTAACGGTAGCCTAAAAATTGCTTGCACAGATACCATTAACCACTTGAGGACCGCAGTATAAACCCCCTAAAGACCAGGCCATTTTTTGAGAAATTAGGCACTGCAGCTTTAAGGCCAAGCTGCAGGGCCACACGACACAGCACACAAGTGATCACCCCCCCCCCTTTTTCTCCCCACCAACAGAGCTCTCTGTTGGTGGGGTCTGATCGCCCCCAGATGTTTATTTGTGTTTATTTGTTGTTGTTTTTTAATAAAAAAAATGTTTTTTTTAATTTCTTGTTCTCCCCCCTCCCTCCCTTGGCCAGCCAATCCCCGTGATCAGCTGTCATAGGCTTCAGCCTATGACAGCCGATCACCCCTGTGCCTCTGGAGGGGACAGCCGTGCTGTAGATCGCAGAGCTGTACAGGTTAATTAGACGGCGGTTTCACCGTCTAACAGTCTCCCGAGCGGCAATCGCCACTTGGAGACTGAAGGCGCCCACCAAGCAGGAGATGTGCGCGCAGCCTGCGCGTGATCTCCTGCAAAACAGAGCCCCAGGACTTTACGCCGATCGGCGTTAGGCGGTCCTGGGGCTGCCGCCGCGCCCACGCCCATTGGCGTGACACGGTCGGCTAGAGGTTAAATCTTCCTGTCTAGTGGCTTCACGTATTCCCCTAATAAGTACATTATTCCTGCAGCTCCTGTTTTCTAAACTGTCCATCTTGAACATGTGATCTTGAAAAGCTTGATCATGAGACTGAGCCTTATTGACTAGTTCCTCAACCTATCCCTAATTACATCAATCAAATACGTCAGCGCTGTTCCTTAGTGAAAAACTTTCCACTATCACCAATGAATTCAAAGATCACGCTTACCAGAGGGGCATAGACCTTAATTACAGGGTCTATGTGTCGCTTAAATGGGCCTGCAGCTGGTCTCTCTCCTGCTTGGCCTCCCCCACATTGACATGCAATGTATCCGTCTCTGCACAGCAGATTCCAGCAGTTTAAAGTGGATTAAAAATATAATAAAGCAAATCTAAGCATATCTCTCTTATATCGCAATGGTTTAACTCATAAAATCCAGAAAAGTTAACAAATACTCACATATGGGCCCTTTTTACAGGGACCCAAATTAATAAATAGCGTTTCAATAAAATGCAGAGTGCCGTCCAACCCAACAGCAAAGAACGCCCATGCTCGACCGGTTTCACTACGTCTAGTTTAATCAAGAGCAGCGTGGTTACTGGGCTTGGATTGGCTTTTAAACAGAAATATGCGGCGGGGAGGTCCGGACTTCCGAGAAGGTCACGTGCACGTCATACGCGTCACATCCGGCCGAAAGTACGCGTCATACGCATCACTTCTAGTATATTGCGCTCCACACTGATTAATAAACCAGTCTCTGCCCTCTCTATGTGCGTAGACGTCTGTAAATACAGACGCATGCATCTACTGAACACAGGGCTCTGCCTTTCATCCGCCCTTGTTAGACATAAAGTCAGCCATATTTACTATTGACCAGAAACAAATCTTTTATATTTTATATTTACTGCTGAGTTAGAACAGCACTCCGCTTACATAAAAAGCATTTAAAACATCACATAATAAAATATTAAAAACATTTAGAACATCCCATAATTAAGTATAGAAAAAATGTCAGATACTATATTACCAGTCTATCCCACAACGCCATCTTGTGGCTATAAAACAGAATGTTTCATTCATTTGAAATAAAGCAATTTAGGTCTAATTCTATATTTAAACCAAAAGGACTCATAATATTCAATTCAGGAATCCATTTGGTTTCCAAATTTGAGACCTCTCTAATCCTATTAGATCCTCTCCAGTAATTGATATATTTTTGAATCCCACAAAACACTAAACCTGATGGATCTTTATTATGTTTGAGCCTAAAATGATCTGATACAGAGTGGCTTTCCACCCCATAATGACAGTTTGAGTCTTTCTAAAATATCAACTCTGTCCCCGACTTCATGCAGATCCTCTCTGACCTCCTCTATGTCCCTCTTATAGGCTGTCTCTATACGTAGAACAAAGGCCTCAAAGTCCCGCTTAGATGGGATGGAACGTAGCAGGGCCATGATATCTAGTTCCTCCTTGCCCTCCTCCTCTCCCTTTGAGCCCTCTGGGGACGAGTGATTGTGGGTAGATTGCATGGACTTACGAGGTGTAGAGGTTCGGTCTTGCTGTGTCTTGAAAACCTCCGGGCAGGAAGAAGATGGCGGAGTTGCATCATTCTGGTGTCTATTTGTACAGGTCTCCGTGCGGCAAAAAATAGGAATCAATCTCTGCTCCCGACGGATCTCCCGAGCCTTTGGACTTCTTGTCTTTGCCCATTGTGGTTCTGGGTGGCTGCTAATGCCTTCAAATCAGTGGCGGGAAGGAGCGAGTCTCAGAGCTTTCCTGATGCGTCTCACCACAGCCATAACGTCTCACCACGGCCATAGCCAAGATGCGTCTCACCGCCGCCATAGCCAAGTCACGCCCCTATTGTTTGTTTTGTATATCCTGTTTCACACTAGCCCTGTCCCTGCCAAAACCAATTCCAAGCACAACCCAGTCATGCTAGGCAAAAT
Source organism: Hyperolius riggenbachi (assembly GCF_040937935.1). Taxonomy (NCBI): domain Eukaryota; kingdom Metazoa; phylum Chordata; class Amphibia; order Anura; family Hyperoliidae; genus Hyperolius; species Hyperolius riggenbachi. The sequence goes on along the minus strand of NC_090647.1, from coordinate 352,218,482 downwards.
AAAAGATTCTGATTCTGATTCTACCAGAGGATTACTTAGTGGAGTCCCAGGTATCGTATCAGACGGATAGGCATAATGTGGCCTATGTCACCGCCTATTTTACCTGTTTAGTTTTCGCTCAACACTGGACTGGATTTGACAAGGGTAAGAATGGCCCATATCCACTTGTTCAAGTCTTGTTCCTGTAGGAGATATTCTGAGCTACATTCTGGGAGAATGTTAAGGGGTGAGCGCAGTAAACTGTAAAGACAGCATGAATAGCTTGCCGTCAGTGACCATTGTTTTCAGACATGAGCTCATTTCCTGGGCTATTTGGTTATAATCTAATAGATACTCCATAATAATGTAAGAAGACATCACTACAAGCCGTGTCCAGCACAATATCGTTTTAGGCTATAGATTAAGGAGGATTTTTATGTGTCTGACCTTTACAGGAAAAGGTTTGAACATGTCAGTTTGCTTTCTGTCTTGATATTGTCTTGCCCACTGTTGTGCTTGAGTACTGCCTTGTCTTGATCTTTTATTGTCCATTGTTCTGCCTGAACACCAACTGCCATGACCTTAAAGCACACCTGAAGTGAGAAGAATATGGAGGCTGCCATAATAATGCAAATTGCCTGTCTGTCCTGCTCATCCACTGCCTGTAATCTGTTTAGCCATAGACCCTGAACAAGCATGCAGATCAGGTTTTTTCTGAAGTCTGATAGGAGTGTGTGATTCAGGCACTATTGAAGCCCAAAAACCTACAGGATGCCAGGCAACTGGTGTTGTTTAAAATTAAATAAATATGGCAGCCTCCATATGCCTCTGATTTCAAATGTTCTTACCTATCAGTTTTTCCCATTGGAGTCTCCCATAGTTACCTCTCCTGTTCCTGCCAGCCAGTGGTGGGGCAGTCCTCAGGGCTGCATCCTGGGAGATGTCAGGAGCATAGATACTCAGCAGCACAGCTTTCTGCGCTTGCGCAGGATGCTATTGTGGACGGGAATGCGGGCAAGGATATGCGTGGCCAGAGCCACGCAGGCACAGTGGTCCTCCGACTCCCAGTTGGCAAAAACGTAACTAAGCCACGGCGGGGGAAAGGAGGACCATTGAGGACCGGCGTGGGCACAGGATGGCTGCAGGGGGCTAGTAGAAGCCTCAGGTAAGTGAAACGTTATTTTAGTTGCCTTAAGTATCTCTTTACGTTTTAATGATGGGAGGGGAGGGAGTCTCAGGTGGGCACTGCAAAGCATCAGGCGCAAAACCGGAATGTGGCCACAGCACGGGTGTGCGGCTCTGGATAGGAAAGCATCATGCTGTCATCTCTAGCAAAAGAATGGAGGAAATAGCACCAACCTGTTCTGTATATTTAATACCATGAACATGCTCACAGTAGGAAGTTACATTTCTATTGTAAGATGCTCAGGCAGGTGGGTGATATGAGTTGCAGCTCCAAGCAGCTTACAGCTGTTTCACGTAAAAAGAATGCATAGTTGCAGCTTTCAGAGGCATGGACAGAAAGTGCAAAGACGCTGTTCTTTTAAAAGTATGCCACACATAATCACCAACTGTAGACTTGTCTTCAACCTGTATTCAACCAGTCACAATGGGAGATGAGGAGGTTCATGCATGAAGGCAAAAAAATGACATATGCGTACAGACCCTGGCTTTGACCCACCTTCTTTATAGAAATGTTATGCCAGGTGCTGCTGGTACAAGCTTCGGGGTATCCTACTATTTTGTAATTTCTAATCTGCTTTCAGCATGTATACAACACAAGTGGTCTGCTGTATACAATAATGTACATTTGAAGCTCTTAAAAGCCACATAAAATTGGCCGCGGGCCTTGAGTTTGACGCCTGTGATCTAGATAGATATCGTACATAGATCATATGAGGCTCCAGCCAGTAACCTCTGTACTCAATGTTAACAAATCTATGAGGATGAGTCCATGTATTAGTTTCAACCCGATTTCATCTCCACCTGTTCAAGTGCAGGCAAGGCTTCTCTGCCACACAGTCAGTGACAGGATGTTGTAGCTAGATGGGTAATTCACAGTTCGCTCTCAGCGTCTTTCTGAGAAATGGCTCCTGGCAACCAGCAGAATTCCACAGGTGTTCGCCACAGGTTCTGCCATGCTGTTTGATGGCTCATTAGCTCTGTGTTACACCAATTGGCATTCGTTTTAGTATGGCTTGTAGTAGACAATCACTGGTGGATGACCTGCTGCATGCTTGCTCAGGATCTATGGCTACTGGCAACTGGCATTGTTTACAAGGAAATAAATATGGCAGCCTCCATATCCATCTCATCTCGGGTTCACTTTAAGGGTATGGTTAAGATGTGTATAGGGATTCGTGGAGGCACCTGGACAGGACTTTACGGCAAATTGAGTCCAGGTGGATCTTTAAGTTGTTACTTTGATGCCAAATGGGCTCAATTCGGACAATTCGCCCCATTTTTGCCACCGTGATTGTTTGTAAACCCCTCATACTGTGCTTTTGAGCACCTATTCAGGGGGGATAGAGCGTAGGGTAATGAATTAGTGTTATAGTACAGTTTTGTTGAACCTGCATGTGACAGCTCCTCTTCATGAAGTGAATCCATTGAATATGATAATGCACTGGCGCACCTTTCACCAGGATCTGAGAAGGATCTTGCATTCAACAGGTGGCTAAATATCCATTGTGCAATATTGCTGGACTGAACGTACTAAGTATCCTTGCAGCTACAGTGGCGGGACTTTGCAGTTCACCCTGTGTTGCAATATCGAAGGGTTCAAGGGTCAATGGTAACCATTAGGATACGTTTATCCCACAGCATGAACATTGCTTAGGCATGCCTAACTGAAAACTTTTGGCAGTCACACTGTTTACAGTGGATAGGGTCAGTCAGCAGTGTGCATGTTGTGAGCAAGTGGTGGTGAGGTCCTTCAGCCGACTGCATGTGTCAGTGGGGGTAGGCAGTGGCTACTGCAGATTTTATTTTTAATGGGTGGGTGGGTTTTCATACTGTTCAGTCTTAATGCTTAATAAAGCTGGTATTTTGTTATGAAGACGCTCTTGGTCTGGTTTAGTTGTGTCCCTTGACGAACGCCAGAGGCTGCACACTAGATGCCGCTGGCATGTACCTTACATGACCACTAGAAGCCTCTAGTGTTCGGCTCTTAGCATTTGTCACCAAATACAGGCAATGGAAAGAAGATACCTGCGGAGAGGTGAGTATAAGGTCCTGCGGACAGGTGAGTATAAGGTCCGCTAAAAATATTGCTTGCCAGTCATCCCAAAATTGAACACCACCACTGATGTGCTTCTGACTCATTGATTGAGCGATGTCTTCTGTCCGGGGTGATCGAATTTGTCCGAAAATCGATTAAGAACCGTTGTGGCATCGATTTCTAGCTGATTAAATCAGAAATCCTTAAGTGTAAACAAAACCTTGGTTTATTCTAACAGCTAATACACCTTAGGCTGGGAGCACACTTAACCATGCAGAAAAGCATGTCTCCGTTTCTGTTTTTGGATTTGCATATTTGTATGCTCTTTGTATGCATTTTTTTTACTAACCTGCTTTCTTTTTTTTAAATATTCTTTTTTTTTGTTTTAAAAGACAGATATATAAAGTCAACAGATAACAAAAACTGCAGTCATATAAAATTGGTACAAATAACAGGTATTCATAGAGGGGAGAAGGGCCCCAGACCCAGAATCATATATACTACGTGAGAGAAGAAAGAAAATGTGCACATCTGCTAGTGGCCTGAGTCCAGAGGAAGTTCTGCCACCCTCCAAAATGAAACTGAACTAAACATAAGCAACATGTAATGCCTTATACATCCGTAGCATTCTATATGAAAAATGTTCAATCACAAGGTAACAGTCAAGGCATTGTGAAGTAAGTTGCAGTATATCACCTCAGGTGATTAACATGAGAGAGTAAAGGAGAAGGGAGAGAGAAAGTAGAGAAAGGGAAAGATAAAAAGGAGGAGAAGCAAATATGGGTCTCCAGGAGTCCCCAGACCTATGGAGGACCGTGATTTAGCAAGGAAGAAGCTATTGAGGAGAAAAAAAGAGTTGAAAGAAAGAAAAAAGAAAGAGAGAGACCACACCGGACTGGGCCACACCAACACCGTTTTATAGCATTAAGGCAAAGACATGACACAGGAGCGTTTGTATACCCTCCAGCGAAGGGAGGGGCATAATATATTAAAGTCTCGGTGGGGATTTGTTTATATTCGTCTGGTTCCAAAAAGACATTCCAATGAATCCATGTGCGTGAGAAGGCTTCATCCCTATCATATATTGTATGAGTCATGGACTCCATCTGATAAATAAATTGTACCTCACTGATCCATTCTCTAATAGAGACCTGCGATCTCCGATGTCTAGCAATTAAAACTCTCGCTGCTTGAATCAAATGGCGAGTTAAGGATTTTTTTTAATTTTTTAAGTGTTTTTGGGGTATTGAGGAGCAGATAGTAGGATGAGTTGTTAACTGGTCCCCCATCTGTTAAAATCCTAATATATTTCTGAACATTTTGTCAGAATGGTTTAATTGCTTCACAACCACATAAAATATGTAGCATTGTGCCCAACTCCCGATCACATCTCCAACACTGAGAGCTAACATTGGGGAAGATCTTAATACTCGGAGTAAGATACCACCTGGACAATATTTTATAATTAGATTCCTTTATCCAGGATGACATAGAGGCTTTTTGATTTAACAAGAGTATCTTCTGCCAACGCTCATTGGTGAAGACACAGCTGAGTTCTGACTCCCATTTGGATTTAAGTTCCATTGACCAGGTGGTATCTATGAGCAGAAATTGATAAATCTGAGAAAGCAATTTCTCATTTTTGCCCTGTGAGAAGCATAGCTTTTCAAATGAGGTCAGTGATCTAGATAGTTGTTCCCTATTACCCAAAGAACTGAGAAAATGTACAAATTGCGTATGGCTCCATTCATCTAAAAAGGGGCAAGAGCGATTTGTACGAAGCTGAGAGATAGGTATTCATATTTTATTATGAATCAAATCTCTAGCCCGAAGTGTGTCACCCATTCTCCAGCAAACTTAGCTTCGAAGAGAGCATACCATAGGAAACAAAGGATTATTAAGTATGGGAATCAGAGGTGAAGGCCACAGTGATATTTCCGGTAAATGGCGCACTCTGGATAAAGCATTTGAGGTACAGTTCACTGAAATGTATTCACTGTGAATTTTATATGAGGACCAGGTAAAAGCACAGAGTTCGTTATCAATGAGGTCTTGCTCTAATTGCACCCATCTTTTTTGCTTAAGATTTTTGTGCCAGTCAATCAAACGGACCAGTGAGGCAGCTCTTTGGTATTTTCCCTTATCAGGGACTGCTAGGCCGCCAGATTCTTTAGGTAAAACAAGTGCAGTATAGCGAATGCGTGGGGGCTTACGTTTCCAAATGAAGCGTGCAAATTGTTTCCTTATTGATTTAAAGTGTTCTGTAGGGAGTATATTTGGTATGGTTTGATAAAGGTATAATAATCTCGGTAGTATATTCATCTTAATGATTTTGATCCTTCCCAGCCAAGAAAAATAGGGTTTAGGTTTATCCCAACGCTGAAAGTCCGAGGACAGAGTCTGAACTGTTATGATCACTTCTGCAACATGTACTGCTGGCTGCAGTTTTACTGAAGACAAGCAGTTTTTGATTTCTTTGCGTGCATTTGCTCGCATAGTTTTGCGTGCTCTTACACTGAGCGTTGATTCCATCAGCAGTCGCTCGGAAGTTAATGACAGGTTAATATGCTTTTGTGAAAACAAACATTGTCTATTGCATTGGAGTTGCAATACCTTTCTTGCAGGCTGCATATCATTGTCTGCCCTTTCCTGCTGTCAGCCTGTGATTAATTACCATTCACCTGTGTAGGAATCTGCATGTCTGCTCCCTTTGGATGACCTCAGTATAAAGGACTGCTTCCTGCAGTGTTCCATGGGCTATCATAGTCTCAGATTCAGTCTGTTACTCTGTCCGGCCCCCACCTCGTTCCTAGTCCGTGTGGACTGCGCTGACTCCTGCAAAGGGGTCAGTGAGTCCTTTCAGTTCAGCTCTTGTTATCAGCAATCGTTACTTTGCTAGTCTTGCATCATATATCAGTTCATCGCCAATATATATGCATACTAGTGGCAGGGCCGGATTTACCATAAGGCACCCTAGGCGCGTGCCTATAGGCGGCCCGTTAGTGAAAGGCGGGCCAGTATCCTCCCAGAGTGTCCCCTTGTCGCTCTCTCTCTCTCTCTCTCTCTCTCTGAAGAGAGCAGAGCGCCGTTAATATGGCTAGAAGCAGCGGCTGGAGAGGCGGAGTTCCGTGGACACATTCCTCCCCGCTCTGATCGCCCTCCGCCGTCCTGAAGTAGCAGTCCCCGACAGCGGTGCCCTCCTGTCACATGCCGCAGCTGTCATTAAAGAGATGACCAACGTGGGCCCTTCTGAAGTGTTAGCATTGCTAGGCAACGCTGCAGGAAGCCAGCGCCTCATGGGAGAGAGAACCCGGCTTCCTGCTGTTGGAGGACTCTGACTGTGCGGTGCGAGAATAGGAAGAGCAGGCTGGCTCAGAATGTGCAAAATGCACAATGCAGGTATTTGCATCAACGATCTTTCCTTCTCCCTTCGGCTCAGTAAAGTGACACTCATCCTGTCACGCCTGACCTCTCGCTGCTAACTTGCTTCACTATCTGTGGCGGGAAAGGGGAGAGTAGGAGAAGAGTTCCACAGACTGCTTGTGTGAATCATAATGCCCTGTGTGACAAACAACTGTCTGCCTGAACGTAGCCAGAGAGAGAGGTCTGTAGTCTGTCCGGAGCCAGGCCAGCTGCCAGACCACTGTGCTACTGTCAGGGATACATCAATCATCCTGGCCAGGAGGGCACATGCAGGCTGCAGCTGACCAAGACTGCACACGGAGAGGAGGACAGGTAGAAGACAGTGCAGCACAGAGAGGTACTAAAAACCAGAGGACAGGGGACCAGACCACAGACCAGGCTGCCTGAAAAGAGACTGGCAAAAACTGTCTATCACACACACTATCATAATGCCCTCAGTGGAGCTCACAAACTAATCCTACCATAGTCTAATGTACTACCATATTATTATTTTATATAGCACTGGCATCTTCTGCAGCACATTACAGAATACATAGTCATGTCACTGACTGTCCTCACAGAAGCTCACAATTTAATCCTACCACAGTCTAATGTCCCCCCATATTATTATTATTATGTATTTATATAGCACTGACAGCTTCTGCAGCACATTACCGAGTACATAGTCATGTCACTGACTGTCCTCAGTGAAGCTCACAATCTAATCCTTCCATAGTCATAGTCTAATGACCTACATATTCTTTTCACCATTATTTTGTTCAGTGCATAATCTTCTGCGCAGTATTAGCACAGTTGAGTTCTTTGCTCACCTGTCCTGCCTGCGTATTCCTTCCTGTGTGCTGTTGTTTTCTAGTAACCTAGCAGCATGTATGCACTCGCGTACCCTGTCAGTTCATGGGGGTCACTCCGTGCACCGAGAAAGAGGACAGCACAGAGGAGAGGTGAGTGAGACCGCTCTGCTTTGGTTATACCCTGCATTTAAGCCCCAGGAAGACCAGCATTAGGAGGGAAGATGTGTCACAGGCCTGTCCCCAATCTACCAGCAAGGAACTGTCCTGCCCTATCGTTAATGTCAGTTAATTTCTACTAGAAATCGATCAAAATTACGATCGGGCAATATGTTAGGGCAACTTTGGCAGGTTCATAGTGTAAGGGTATCAGTTTTTACATGTCTAGGAAGTGGGAAGCATTTTGATCTTGTGGAGGCTTCCCAAGTCCTCCTAGCCCCCATTGTTGCTGTATCTGAAAGGAGCATGTTTGATATGTTATGCTGCCACACTCCTCTTTGTGCTTGCACAAGTACACTCAAACCTGCAGAGTAAGCCGGAGCTGCTTGTCCACGAGCAGCTTCATGCTACTGCGCAGGTGCAGCAATGCTCGCGTCGGTGCATCACAGCCACGTCTGTGCATGAAGAGAAGTGCGAACACGATCTTCAAGAGAGTCCTAGGTAGTGGTGGTGGTCTGGAGGAGGACATGAGAAGCCTCTGGAGGTTTGCGTGTGGGGGGTGCACTTTGGAATCTCTTCCTCTGTTGCAGGATTATTATCTGGGTTGCAGTTGTATTATCTGCTTGTTGCTAGTAATATCAGCCCCTATTTGGTAAATTATACATTCCGTTGGTGATATCTGCATTGTTGGTATTCTCTACTTGTCTTTGGTAATATCTACATTACCTTGTGTGGTTTCATGTAATAAAAATGTGTGTGGTTTGAGGGGTGTGACCTGTGTTAAGGGGCGAGGCTTAGGGCGCCGGGCCTTATGTGCCTATAGGCTCCTGAGCTGTAAATCCGGCTCTGACTAGTGGGTTTGTTATTTTCCTTGTATTCGTGTTACGTTAATACATCAGTGTCGCTGATATATATGTACGCGAATTGTTTATTTCCTGTGTGCAGTCAGTTAGTTTCCAGCACATTTTGGTAGGTTGCGCATATCGTGATCACCCGTGCTTAGCTAGTTCAGTCCTGTTCCTAGTCCTGCTCCAGTTCTTAGTTAGTGTTCCTTGCTTATGTCATATATCGGTTTATCGCCGATATATACATATGTCAGTTAGTCGTTCGTAGTTCATTGATAGCTGTAACCGTAATACGCTAGGAAATCATACCTATTGTATATTTCTGTGGGTTACGTCCGCCTTCTTTGAACTCTATTTCCCGACGATTCTGTCCTGTCCTTGTGAGGCACGAGACCGCTGCAATCGCATTGGCTGCCTCATTCCAGTCTGTCTTGTCTTGGATGTTTGCTGTCACTTTAGCAGTGACTAGTTTAGCAAACGTTCATTCTGTTACCTGTCCTGATCTTCTGAGTTCTGGTTTATGCGCTCAGCACTACCTTGCGCTGAGCCACTACAGTGGAAGGATTGTTTGTGACTGTTCGGATCTACGCCTGCTCTGTGCGCCACATCTCCTGTTGGAGTCAGTCCTCTCCTCCACTAAACTGGGGATATCCTGGTTCCTTGTGCTAGTGTGTGTACCTTCTTCACTTCAGAATCCGCATTGTGCTCTGACCGTGGAGAATATACCACCAAGCGTAACATGAACCATGGGAGTGAAGTTGAGTTTATATAGCTCAGATAATGTGGAGGGAATGTGTATTCCCAGATACGTGATAGCTTGCGGAGACCATTTATATGGAAAGTTATTCTTAATTCTTGCGCATAATTCCGCTGACACGGACACTCCCATAGCTTAACACTTGTCTGGATATATTTTGAAATTAGAGATTAGCTGGTAGGTTTTTAGTTCTTGCTCCAATAAAGGTAAGAAGATGTGGGGATCTGTGAGATAAAAAAGTAAATCGTCCGCGTAGGCCGCCACCCTGTGCTCTGAGGAGGGGAGTTGAGGACATTTTATGTTAACATTTCTGCGAATAGTTTGTAGAAGGGGTTCCAATGATAATGCGAAAATTAAGGGGGATAAGGGGCATCCCTGCCTTGTACCATTTGTGATAGCAAAAGGGGCATGAACCTGCGCCGATGGGCTAGAGTATAATGCCATAATCCAGCGTAGCACGTTTGATCCAAGGCCAATATAGCGAAGAGTGGCTTCCAGAAAGCCCCAGTCCACTCTATTGCTAATCTGCTTTCAAGAGAAAAATACATGACTAGTTTTGTATTTACATAAAAAGGTATGCAAAATGGCACACCTTTGCAGCCCTATAAGAAAGCATTCTATGTTGGGCAAAAGGAAAAAGGTGTTACATGTAAAACGCAAATAAAATCGCACTGCAAATTGCAGACCTATGCAATTTCTGTACAGCCCATAGACTTTCATTTTCTGCTATAATATGTACGAACAGAGGTGCCAAGCAGAGTAAAACAATGTTCTAAAAATGATAAAAAGAGGGAAGTCAAGGTGGACTTACCTCCCTCTGGTAGTGGACATATACTCAAATGCAGAGTAAAAAATATACAATTTATTCACAGCTCCATAAAATCGCAACGCGTTTCGCGGTCAACAATCCCGCTTCATCAGGCAGTACAGGAGCATATAAAACTGGTTCAGGTCCATAAAGCGTGAGAGGCACTCCCTCAGATGCAGAGTGAGTGGCTCACGGAAGCGCTGTAGGCAGAACTCACCTCCCTGCGTTCCACTCGCCGCTGATCTCCTCTCTGGCTGGCTCTGCATAGATGATGTTACACACGCAGCTTCCAGCTAAACAGGAAGCTGCGTGTGTAAGCATCTATGCAGAGCCAGCCAGAGAGGAGATCAGCGGCGATTGGAACCAGGGACGGAGGTGAGTTCTGCCTACAGCGCTTCCGTGAGCCGCTCACTCTGCATCTGAGGGGGGGGGCCCCGGGGAGAGGAAGGGAGGGAGAGGTCGGGCTGCCCTCCCCGTGGCTGCGGCCCCCCCCTCCATTATGGGGACGGGGCACCTACCTACCTGCCCTATCCTGGGGGGCAGCTACCTAATCTATCCTGGGGGGCACCTACCTACCTATCCTTCCTGGAGAACTGGGCAGACTTTGCAGTCGGCTACAGGTTCTACAGCAGGGATGTGCTGCACCTTAATGGGGAGGGTGCAGCTGCATTGGGGGAGAAGATGGCTAAACGGTTGGAGGAGATTTTAAATTAGGATCTGGGGGGAGGCGGGAGGATAAAGTCTCAATATGTAGACAAGATAAGGTAAAAAGACAGTGGGAGCCTAACATTATGGGGGGTGGGGACAGTATAAAGATTAAGGAGGTTGGTAAAACTTCAAGTAGCCCATTTCGTGTAAACAAAATTGGTAAATGTGTTGGTAAAAATATAAAGTGCATGGTAACCAATGCTCGGAGCCTTGCAAATAAAATAGACGAACTAGAGTTCATTCTGAATGACAAAGGCTATGACATTGTGGGAATAACCGAGACATGGATGGATGAAAGCCATGACTGGATAGCTAATTTAAAAGGATACAATGTGTTTAGGAGGGATAGAACAGGGAAAAAAGGTGGAGGGGTTTGTCTCTTTGTTAAGAATTCTTTTACAGCTGTCCTCAACGATGAGATGGAGGAAGATTGCGAAGATGTGGAGTCCGTTTGGGTAAATATTCATGGTGGAAATAAAAGTTGCCAATTGCTTATTGGGGTATGCTACAGACCACCTCTTATTAATGAAGCTGCAGAACTGCGATTACTACAGCAGATTGAAAAAGCTGCAAGTAAAAACGAGGTCATAATTATGGGCGACTTCAACTTTCCAGACATAGACTGGGGTATTGAGGCTACCCATTCTGGTAAAAGCAGCAGATTTCTTGCAGCACTACAGGACAATTACTTGACTCAAATGGTAACGGAACCAACTAGGGGGAATGCGTTACTGGATCTGATCATTTCTAATAGACCAGATAATGTATCAAATGTGCAGGTTCAAGAACATTTGGGAAATAGTGATCACAACATGATAACGTTTGATCTGGTGACTGATAGGCCACGGGGCAGCGGGACCACTAAAACTATGAATTTTAGAAAAGCAAAGTTTAATCAAATTAGGCAGGCACTAAGTTTGGTGAACTGGGATAATGTACTACAAGGGGACGACACTGAAGGGAAATGGCAAGCTTTTAAACGTATTCTCAATCAATATTGTAGTATGTATATCCCATATGGAAACAAAATGTCTAGGAATAAAAAAAGGCCTCTATGGATGAATAGAAAGGTTAGGGATAAAATGAAGAGGAAAAAGAATGCCTATAAGGTCCTAAAACAGGAGGGGACTGAGGCTGCACTAAGCAATTATAAGGAGTGCAATAAAAATTGTAAAAAAGAAATTAGGCTGGCAAAGATCGAAGCTGAAAATCAAATCGCTAGGGATATCAAATCTAACCCAAAAAAGTTTTACAAGTACATCAACTCTAAAAAAAAGGAAGGTTGACTGTATAGGAATCCTAAAGGATGAGGGTGGGAACTCAATGGTGGACGACCAAGGTAAGGCAGAGTTATTAAATGCTTTCTTTGCTTCTGTCTTCACAAAGGAAACAGCACTGTTGCAAATTACAGAGGCAGAAGAGTCTCAATCTTCTAACTGTAATATTAAATACTTAACGCAGGAAGAAGTAAAGGCAAGACTAAATAAATTAAAAATAGACAAGGCACCTGGCCCGGATGGCATGCATCCTCGGGTCCTAAGAGAATTAAGTTCAGTTATAGCTAAGCCCCTTTATCTTATCTTTTGTGACTCTCTTGCAACTAGCAGAGTCCCAGTGGATTGGCGTACAGCCCACGTTTTCCCATTATTTAAGAAGGGCAAAAAATCTGATCCAGGAAATTATAGACCTGTAAGCTTAACATCAGTTGTATGCAAACTATTTGAGGGGTTACTAAGAGATACTATACATGACTTCATAGTAGAAAATAATCTTATTTCTCAGCATCAACATGGGTTTACTAAAGACAGGTCCTGTTTGACTAACATGCTCAGCTTTTATGAGGTAGTGAATGCTAATATGGATATTGGGAATGCTGTAGATGTGATATACTTGGACTTTGCAAAGGCCTTCGACACTGTTCCCCACAGAAGTCTGGTGCAAAAGTTGAGGATGCAAGGACTGGGGAAGAGTTTGTGTGCATGGATAGGGAACTGGCTAATGGACAGAAAACAAAGAGTTGTGGTCAATGGATCATACTCAAAATGGGAGACTGTTAGCAGTGGGGTCCCACAGGGGTCTGTACTGGGTCCAGTGCTCTTCAATTTATTTATTAATGACCTAGTAGATGCAGTAGTGAGCAATGTTGCTATTTTTGCAGATGATACAAAATTGTGCAGAATCATCAACTCTCAGGAAGATAGTGTCATATTGCAACAGGATCTGGATAGGATGGCTATATGGGCACATACATGGCAGAAGAAATTCAATGTTGACAAATGTAAAGTCATGCATTTTGGTCGTACCAATGGTCTAGCACCATACAAAATAAATGGGATACAGTTGGGAACATCAAACTTGGAGAAGGACTTAGGAGTACTCATCGACAACAAGTTAAATAATCGTACTCAATGCCAAGCCGCTGCAGCTAAAGCGAACAAAATTTTGGGATGCATTAAAAGGGAAATAAAAACTCGAGATGCTAGCATAATATTGCCCCTGTTTAACTCTCTAGTAAGGCCACATCTGGAATATGGAATTCAGTTCTGGGCACCACATTACAAAAAAGATATTGCAGTTTTAGAGCAGGTGCAGAGACGAGCTACAAAATTGATACGTGGGATGGAAGGTCTCGCTTACCAAGAAAGGTTAGATAAACTGGGTTTATTTAGTCTAGAGAAAAGACGCCTTAGAGGAGATCTAATTAACATGTATAAATACATTAGAGGGCAATATAATAGCTTGGCGGATGAGCTTTTTGTCCCTAGGCCTTCTCAAAGGACTAGAGGACATGAGCTGCGCATGGAGGAAAAACGTTTTAGCCATTTATTTAGGAAAGGGTTCTTTACAGTAAGAGTGGTTAAGATGTGGAATGCATTGCCACAGGAAGTCGTTATGGCAAACTCTATACCTGCATTTAAAGGGGGCTTAGATGCTTTCCTTGCATTGAAAGACATCCATGGCTACAATTACTAGGTTATGCCTAATGATGTTGATCCAGGGATTTTATCTGATTGCCATCTGGAGTCAGGAAGGAATTTTTCCCATTTGGGGCTAATTGGACCATGCCTGGTGGGTTTTTTTTCGCCTTCCTCTGGATCAACAGGGGTATGTGGGGGACGGGCTGGAGTTGTACTTTGTACTGGTTGAACTTGATGGACGTATGTCTTTTTTCAGCCAAAATAACTATGTAACTATGTAATCTAACCTATACTGGGGGGCACCTACCTAATCTATCCTGGGGGGCAGCTACCTAATCTATCCTGGGGGGCAGCTACCTAATCTAACCTAATCCTGGGGGGCAGCTACCTAATCTATCCTGGGGGGCAACTACCTAATCTATCCTGGGGGGCAGCTACCTAATCTAACCTATACTGGGGGGCACCTACCTAATCTATCCTGGGGGCAGCTACCTAATCTATCCTGGGGGGCAGCTACCTAATCTAACCTAATCCTGGGGGGCAGCTACCTAATCTATCCTGGGGGGCAGCTACCTAATCTATCCTGGGGGGCAGCTACCTAATCTATCCTGGGGGGCAGCTACCTAATCTAACCTATACTGGGGGGCACCTACTTAATCTAACCTATACTGGGGGGCACCTACCTAATCTATCCTGGGGGCAGCTACCTAATCTATCCTGGGGGGCAGCTACCTAATCTATCCCGGGGGGCAGCTACCTAATCTATACTGGGGGGAAGCTACCTAATCTATCCTGGGGGGCAGCTACCTAATCTAACCTATACTGGGGGGCACCTACCTAATCTATCCTGGGGGCAGCTACCTAATCTATCCTGGGGGGCAGCTACCTAATCTATCCTGCGGGGCAGCTATCTAATCTAACCTAATCCTGGGGGGCAGCTACCTAATCTATCCTGGGGGGAAGCTACCTAATCTATCCTGGGGGGCAGCTACCTAATCTAACCTATACTGGGGGGCACCTACCTAATCTAACCTATACTGGGGGGCACCGACCTAATCTAATTTATACTGGGGGCACCTACCTATCTAACCTATACTGGGGGCACTTACTTATCTAACCTGTATTGGGGGTACCTAGCTAGCCTATACAGGTGGCAACTAAACTGGCTACCTATATTGGAGGCACCTACCTAACTAACCTATACTGGGGGCACCTACCTATCTAACCTACGCTGGGGGCAACTATTCTGGCTACCTATATTAGAGGCACCCACCTAACTAACCTGTACTGGGGGCACCCATCTATCTAACTTTTATACCGGCGGCGCCTGCCTATCTCACCTATACCGGGGGCAACTATACTGGCTTACCTATGCCTGACTACCTATACTGGGGGTACCTATAGCTGGCTATAGGGATTTTGATATGTGTGTGCATCCGTCGGGTGTTGCCGGGGGAGGGGGGGCTGTTGTTGCCAGGGGGGGGGCTGTTGTTGCCAGGGGGGGGGCTGTTGTTGCCGGGGGGGGGCCCACATCCAGATTCCGCATCGGGGCCCAGAGGTTTGTAGCTACGCCACTGTACAGCACGATTAAGTCCACCCCTGGTGGAGGGGTTCTTTCCCCATTTTCCTATCTACAGAGAGCGACTTTTATACCTGAGTGGGGTCAGGTACTAATACTCCCCCATCAGGTGTATAACAGCAGTAAAATGTGTAAAAACCAGTATAAATACACAATCAAGTGTGGATAACCACACCCTTAACAGCTCCACCCACATAACATTAACCCCTTAGTACATAGTGCACAATTTAATACTGTGGTTTAGCACAAGTGTAAACACAAACGGTCATATGGCACTCCAATTTGGCTACCAACTAAAACATCGATATGAAACTGACCATGCTTATGACACTTCCTCTCAAGGACTGCCACTGAACAACCTGTGAAAAAAGACATTGGATTAAAACGTAAGCAAAAACCAGCCATATGTTATATTTACTGACAACAAGCTAAAAGGAATATACTGTAACAGCACATCATCTATGACACATGTTACAAGAAACATTTTAGAGGCAGTTTTTCGTTCATGCCTCTGGGGGTTACCACATCCATATCGTAGATCCACCTCGCTTCCCTTTGTTTTAGTAATTTCTCAGAGTTTCCCCCCCTCTTGGGTATGGCTAAAGCCTCTAACACACACCACCTTAATTGTGCAGCGTTGTGGCCTGCTGCAAAAAAGTGTCTGGCCACTGAAGTGTCATAACTTTTCCGCTCTCCTTCCGCATATCTGGTGATGGCTCTTTTGTGCTCTTGTATGCGGGTCCTGACTGTTCTGGTGGTTTCCCCTACATACATGAGTCCGCACGGGCACTTCAGCCCGTACACTACCCATGTAGTGGAACAGTAATGCCTACCCTTGATGGGGATGTCACGGCCTGTGTGCGGGTGCCCAATTCTGTCACCCTTAATGATGCCACTGCACACATTGCAGTTTAGGCATGGGTAAGTCCCCGCCCTCCCTGTTGATGTATTAGTATCATTGGGGGCAGTATCAGTGCGTCTCACCCTGTCGTATACAGTCCTGCCTCTTCTTATAGAAAAAAGGGGTTCATCGCGGAACAATGAGCCTAACTCCCTATCGTTCCTCAACATTGGCCAGAACCTCCGTACAGTCTTCTTGATCAACTCAGTGTTTTTGCCCAAATTCATGACAAAAGGGACACCTTTCTGATGTTTAGTGTGAACCCTGCTTTCTAGCAGAGCAGACCTGCTTATTTCTCCAACTTCCTTGTTGACCACTGCAAGTTGGTGTGGATTATACCCTTTCTGTACAAATTTTGAGGTCAACACTTGACCCGCCTTAGAGTAGTCTTCATCTTTGGTGCAAATGCGTCTGGCCCTGAGGAACTGCCCCCTTGGTATGGCTTTTACCACATGTCTGGGATGGTGACTATCAGACCGCAATAAATTATTGCGGTCTGTGGGCTTTCGAAACAACTTAGTGACGAATCGACGATTGAAAATTCTAAGAGACACATCCAAAAAATTTATAGCGTCCCTAGACACCTCAAGGGAAAATTTAATCGTAGGATGGACCGCATTAGCCTCACTCACCATCTCATGGAGCAGTTCCTCAGGGCCCCTCCACAGGAGTAGTACATCATCAACGAAACGAAAATATTGATATATATATCCACTGAATTTTGGATTGCATAAAAACATGGTGCGCTCCAATGATTCTACGAATATATTAGCAAAGAAGGAGCAGCCGGGGATCCCATGCTTGCCCCTTGGCGTTGTATGTAAAAATCATTGTGGAATCTAAAGTAATTAGATTTGAGGATAAGTTCCAAACAATCAAGCAAAAAGTATACCATCCCATTAGAGAGACTGGACTCAAGTAACCTGTCCTCAATAACAGCAATAGCCTCATCCTGTGGTATTGCCGTAAAGAGGCTCTGAATGTCTAGGCTGCAAAAAATGATGTCACTTGGCACCTCCTGTAAGGCCTCCAGTCTCACCAATAGATCAGTGGTATCTTTTAGGCAGTGGGGGAATGAACTGACCACCGTTTGTAAATGAGTATCCAAAAAACCTGCTAGTGGATATAACGCAGACCCCCTACTGGACACAATGGGTCGTCCAGGGGGGTCTACGAGCTGTTTGTGAATTTTGGGTAACAGGTATAGCAAAGGTATACTGGGATGTTCTACTGTCAAACCCTTAGCCAGCTTATCATCAATCACTCCATCCTCAACAGCTGTGGACAATAGTAAGTCCACTTTTGCTTTTACTGTTGGGGTTGGATCGCTGTCACATTTAGTATAATGCGTTTCGTTCTGTACCTGTTTAAAACCCTCATTCAAATAACTGCTTGTGTTCTGAATCACGGTGGCCCCCCCCCTTATCTGCCTTAGTAATAATGATCTCGGGGTTATCAGCTAACCTTTTCAGAGCAGCATTCTGAGCATTAGTTAAATTGGGATGGGCATATCTAGAATTGTCCCAATGTCTGATGATTTCCTGCTTGACCGCTATTTCAAACCTGTCTATAGCTGGAAATTGCTCATCCGGTGACCAATCAGACCGTTGTGTGTATCTGGAAAGTCTATTGTCAGTCCCACTGTCTGGCGGACTGTCTTTGAAAAAGGCCTTAAGTTTGAGCCTCCGTATGAACCTGAACCAGTCCACCTCCCAATCAAATGTACTGTCGAGGTGAGTGGGCACAAACCCCAATCCCTTCTCCAATACAGACAGTTCAACTGAGTCAAGATTGTAGGAGGAAATATTGATGACATTGCTCACCTTGTCTAGGTTCTCTTCCTTAGCTGATAATAGTCCCTCTGTTGGCGCGTGTTCGTTCTGCTGGGGCCTGAGTTGCCTCCTCGTTTTCCTGCATCTTCTGACGCGCCCCCTGCAATGGGAGCGCGGGCCTCTTGAAAATCCTGCTGGTCCGAGTCGTCGGTCATGGAATCAGCTGTATCCCATCCATATCCATGTCGGTTTGGCCGTGCTGCTCCTCTGCCGCCTCGCGGCTTTCCTCTACTCCTAGTGCCTCTGCGGCGGTATCCGCGTCTTTCTCTCGAAACCGGATGTGCGTCAGTGCTGCTCCGTCCTCCCGGGTACACTGTGCTTCCGGAATCATAGCGTTGGTTCCCATCAGCGTCCTCTCCGGGTGCGCCTCTCGGCATAGGGGCCCCACTGCGCACTCTCCTCCTCTCCTCCTTCCAAGAGTAGACGCGGTCAGCACTATAGTCTTCCGCGTCACGCTTCAACTTCATTTGCTTGCGTGCAACTAAAGTGCGTTTCTCCGCATTAATACCATCCTCAATCTCGACCAGCATATCGTTATATTCATCAAGGTCAGTATTATTCTTTAATTTCGCATCTGCATTGCTGATTTCGCCTCTTAGTTTTGTGAGATGAAACTGTAACCTTTCAATGGTCAACACCATGACGTCTATGCTGCACTTGTTAAGGATTTCAAAGAATCTTTGTAGAAACAATTGGTCATGGTTCAACAAAGTGGAACGCAGTCCTACTCTGTAGCCTCTGGGGATTCGTCGATTCTTTACATATTCTGCCAAGAAAACTTGGTGCATAGATAGCTGTAGTTCTTTACGCTTGAGGTGGTATAGGATGTCTTTCAGATTTTCACCCTCAATCAGCATACCCGGGTCTGTATCCTCTAGTGTGACCATGTCCAGGATGCGTTGTATATCCTCCTCACCGTAGCAAAACGTGAGGGCTTGTTGTGTGGCTGGTAATGCACTGGCGGTGCTGGTACCCTCGCCACTGTCTTTGTTCGCACCGTTTTCCATAGTTAAGCAGTCAAACAACCGATTGTGAAAAAAGGTATATGGAAAAAACGGTATCTCAGGTCTATGATTACCTGTACACTGGCCGGTGCCTAGCCTCAGCTGGACTGCTCATACAGCTCGTGCAAGATCAAAATCAAAAAAAGGAGATGGCACACCACTGGCTCTGCAAAACTTGCTGTGTATTAAGCGAACAAACACTACATGTTACGGATCAGCGATCCTTCATCAGGTGTATAACAGCAGTAAAATGTGTAAAAACCAGTATAAATACACAAATTTTCCCTTGAGGTGTCTAGGGACGCTATAAATTTTTTGGATGTGTCTCTTAGAATTTTCAATCGTCGATTCGTCACTAAGTTGTTTCGAAAGCCCACAGACCGCAATAATTTATTGCGGTCTGATAGTCACCATCCCAGACATGTGGTAAAAGCCATACCAAGGGGGCAGTTCCTCAGGGCCAGACGCATTTGCACCAAAGATGAAGACTACTCTACGGCGGGTCAAGTGTTGACCTCAAAATTTGTACAGAAAGGGTATAATCCACACCAACTTGCAGTGGTCAACAAGGAAGTTGGAGAAATAAGCAGGTCTGCTCTGCTAGAAAGCAGGGTTCACACTAAACATCAGAAAGGTGTCCCTTTTGTCATGAATTTGGGCAAAAACACTGAGTTGATCAAGAAGACTGTACGGAGGTTCTGGCCAATGTTGAGGAACGATAGGGAGTTAGGCTCATTGTTCCGCGATGAACCCCTTTTTTCTATAAGAAGAGGCAGGACTGTATACGACAGGGTGAGACGCACTGATACTGCCCCCAATGATACTAATACATCAACAGGGAGGGCGGGGACTTACCCATGCCTAAACTGCAATGTGTGCAGTGGCATCATTAAGGGTGACAGAATTGGGCACCCGCACACAGGCCGTGACATCCCCATCAAGGGTAGGCATTACTGTTCCACTACATGGGTAGTGTACGGGCTGAAGTGCCCGTGCGGACTCATGTATGTAGGGGAAACCACCAGAACAGTCAGGACCCGCATACAAGAGCACAAAAGAGCCATCACCAGATATGCGGAAGGAGAGCGGAAAAGTTATGACACTTCAGTGGCCAGACACTTTTTTGCAGCAGGCCACAACGCTGCACAATTAAGGTGGTGTGTGTTAGAGGCTTTAGCCATACCCAAGAGGGGGGGAAACTCTGAGAAATTACTAAAACAAAGGGAAGCGAGGTGGATCTACGATATGGATGTGGTAACCCCCAGAGGCATGAACGAAAAACTGCCTCTAAAATGTTTCTTGTAACATGTGTCATAGATGATGTGCTGTTACAGTATATTCCTTTTAGCTTGTTGTCAGTAAATATAACATATGGCTGGTTTTTGCTTACGTTTTAATCCCATGTCTTTTTTCACAGGTTGTTCAGTGGCAGTCCTTGAGAGGAAGTGTCATAAGCATGGTCAGTTTCATATCGATGTTTTAGTTGGTAGCCAAATTGGAGTGCCATATGACCGTTTGTGTTTACACTTGTGCTAAACCACAGTATTAAATTGTGCACTATGTACTAAGGGGTTAATGTTATGTGGGTGGAGCTGTTAAGGGTGTGGTTATCCACACTTGATTGTGTATTTATACTGGTTTTTACACATTTTACTGCTGTTATACACCTAATGAAGGATCGCTGATCCGTAACATGTAGTGTTTGTTCGCTTAATACACAGCAAGTTTTGCAGAGCCAGTGGTGTGCCGTCTCCTTTTTTTGATTTTGATCTTGCACGAGCTGTATGAGCAGTCCAGCTGAGGCTAGGCACCGGCCAGTGTACAGGTAATCATAGACCTGAGATACCGTTTTTTCCATATACCTTTTTTCCCAACTAATACTCCCCACCTGCCTGTCAAGTGGTTACCTGATGGTAACCCACCTTTGTGAGTATAAGACATTACATTATATATTGAGCTTACCAGACAGTATTGCACTATTGGGCTCTTGGTGTCCTCTGTTTTGTTTTTACAAGTATTTTCTGCTATGCACATTCAATTCAAATAAGCACACTTCCAGCCTCACGGTTTCCTGGTCATGGTGGTCAGTAATTGCTTGGAGTGCACAGATCATATTATAGCACTAGTGTTGGTGAAAAAAGGATTATCCTCAGCATTCTCTGAATACTCATTTTCCCAGCAGCAAATGAAGGGAAAACCACCAAGAAAATGAGAGCTCAACCATGATGCAAGTAAATGAGTTGCCATCTTCACTCTCTAATAAGCAATGCCAGCTGCCTGACTTCTGTGCTAATGCTCTGCCTCTAATACTGTAAGTCTCTGGCCCAGAATGAGCGTGCACCTCTGATGCCTTGACTCTGGTCTGACTTCACTGACTGCTTGCTTGTTGTAGGTGTGTGACTCAAAAAAACGAAGGTTCCTTTTACATTGGTGCGCTGCAGTCGCGTTGCAATTTGGACCTCTAAGTACTCCGAGCTGTATACAATTACGGATATAGCACTTATTTATTGTCCTGAAGAAGTGGCTTATGACCAAGAAATGCGTTGCCATTTATTGTGTTGCATTTGAATTAAAGTCTGAACCTATCATGCAGTGAATTATTGAAGGTAAGCCCACCGTTATCTTCTTTTTACCAGTTTTAATCATTTCATTCATTTTATTGGGCACCCCTCGTGTTGTTATCTACCTCCCTGTGGGTTTTAAT
Organism: Hyperolius riggenbachi; assembly: GCF_040937935.1. Taxonomy (NCBI): domain Eukaryota; kingdom Metazoa; phylum Chordata; class Amphibia; order Anura; family Hyperoliidae; genus Hyperolius; species Hyperolius riggenbachi. Next base: position 352,196,857 of record NC_090647.1, on the reverse strand, counting down.
TTTATGTCCTGCACCTAAGATTACTTTTTTGGGGGGCCGAGTGGGGACAATATTTCCCTACATGCCACTCAAAGTTGTTGCCTTATACAGCAACCCACACTTGTGAGTATCGCTTCACCTGTGTTTTGTTTGTTATATCTAATATACAAGGCTACTGCATCAGATTGGGCTCCCGCTGTCCCTGTGTTTTTTCTTTCACTTTTTACTCCATGATAATATATGGCAAAAGATAAAAAAGCACAGTGGGTTAAATGCCAGTGTTTCTGAGGCTATAGTTGTCTCATGGAGTCTAAACTACCAAGGGCAGCTAGATGGGGTTTGTATCTTCTTCAAGTGTGTATGGAAGGCCTGACAAAATAATAAGGCCCATTCTTTCTTCAAGCACACTGAGAAGAGATTACAGTGGTGATGAACTGGTCTGATTTATGGAGTAACAACTGGGTGGAACAGGAAATGACTGAAATATCCTCAACAGGGACATAGACTGCAATGAAAACCCATCAGAGGTTCTAACCTTTCCACACTATGGGCTTGGAGATATTTTTATAATGTTGTGTCCTTTGTAACAACCAAACAGGAATTCTGTGGAATCTCCTCCAGACAACAATGAAATATTAGCATACATTTTAATCCTACCTTTCTCAGTCCAAATCCCCCAAATTGCCTTTAGTATTTGTGTGCTTCTTGTACTTCAGCAACATCATTATCATTCATTATGAAACCAGGCAGTCTTTCTTTATTATCCACACTACTCGCAGCATATGTGTGACTGACATTTTCAGTAATTACCAGTGCTTGCTATTAGCTGTCATTAGTTTTGGCAGTTTTTCCCACTCCGAGACTTGGGATTGTCATCTTTTAACATGCAGACAAGCATTCTTGCACAGAGGGCAGCCCGAGGTTATTTCAGTGACTGAGTTTCCCAGGATTAAAATTAAAACTGGAAGCTATAAGACATTCGTTAGGGAATCCAGAGCTAGCTACATACTTGTGCTGTCTGTGTGAAGTACACAGAACGCAAGAAACAGCTTCACATTGCAGCCTAGTCTCCACATAAAGACTCCTCTGTTTAACTGATTTATTTTAATTAAAGTGGACCTGAACTCAGAATGTCCTCTCTGCTCTAAAATATATGCAACAGCATAATAACTTTCAAAGAAAAAACATTTCTTTGTTACAGCTGATACAAATCTTAAAATAAATCTGCATTGTTTCTACTTCCTGATCCATGGAAGCAGATATATGGTTAACAGTCTGTGCTTTCAATTGGGCTTATCTGCCATTGGCAGTCATGTTACACTGGCGAGAGATCAGATTACAACCTGTGATTAGACACAAATGAGGGGGAATTAAAGCGGATCCGAGATGAAAAACTAACTATAACAAGTAACTTGTCTATGTATCTTATCTAACATTTAGAAAGTTTACACAACAAATCTAGCTGCAAACAGCTTCAACAGTTTATGATTATTTATTCCTGTGATACAATGAGGGCATCCATGTTCTGTTTGTCACATTACACACAGGGAAGCTGATCTGCATCTCCACCCCTCAACATCACTCCCCTCTCCTCCTCCCTCCTCCCCTCTGCCTCTGAAATCTCTGGCTAGTAACCTCCTCCTCCTCCTGCCCAGACTGAGCTCCCATAAGCCCTTGCTACATACTCTGAGAGTGCCAAGGCACTCTGGAGAAGCTGTGGGCAAGGCTTGTTTGGGTTATAGGGAATTAGAGTATTAAAACAAAAAAAAAAGTATTTGGCTTGAGGAATGCCCTATAAACATATGAAAGCATAGAGAAGCAACATAGGTGCCAACAGAATAAAAATGATGAAAATATAAAAACAAATAAGATGGGAGGTAAGGGTGGACTTACCTCCCCAGGACAAAAACATGGTTCTATATGAACAAAAGTTTTAATTCTTACTCCAAAAAATGCAACGCGTTTCACAGGTCTCTAGCCCGCAGTGCCTCTGTCTTTCACACACACTTCTAAAGTTACTCCGTTTGTATTTTTGCCTGAGGAAGCGGGCTAGAGACCCGTGAGACGCGTTGCATATTTTTGGAGTAAGAATGAACATTTTTGTTCATATAGAATCATTGTGTTTGTCCTGGGGAGGTAAGTCCTCCCTTACTCCCCATCTTATTTGTTTTTATATTTTCGTCATTTGTACTCTGTTGGCGCCTATGTTGCTTCTGTATGCTATTGTGATCCACCTGGTGGATGGGTGTGCACACCCTTTGTTTCCTTCTACGGAGAGCCACTTCTTAACCTGAGTGGGGACAGGTCTAATATCCCCTCATGTGCATAATATATTTCGTTTGCTGCTATAATTATCTCCATCACCATCAATAATACACTATTGGGGTCTCTCGATTGTGTTTTTCTCTTGTTTTTCAAACTATATGAAAGGAACACAATTATGCAATAAGTAAAAGTTTATCTCGGATCCCCTTTAAACAGGCTAAACTCTCTAAATACATACAGGGTGCATTCCCTATGTTTTCCTTTTGCCCCATGCAAGAGTTCAGGTCCACTTAACTGAACACAGACCTGTCCTCTCTCACCTCCAAGTCCAGTCTTACTACCGATCTCCGTAATCCATACAATCCCACTTCTTTCCTTAACTTTATTATTTCATCATACTTGCTATAAGGTGGGCTCTGTCAGTCCCACTCTTTCCGTTTCCTTTCATGCCATGTAAAAACATGCTCTCCTAACACCATAGATACCTTTGCTGCTGGCTTTCACAAATTCTAGTTTTTTCTCCAAATGACAGGTCCACTCAGTATTAGTGTGCTGCCTCTCTACTAACTCCCAGCTAGCTTGCCTTTATTCTGGATTCTACCCTAATCACTCCACTGAATTCGATCTTGGCAATATGACCAATCACTGCTAAATCCAACGGCTGCTATTTTCTCGTCTCCCTGCTGACTGTACCTGAGGTGACATATGGCATAATGAGAGATATGTACTGTATGTACAGTGCAAAGCGTACAAATTACAGTGTTCTTTTCCTTTTTTCAACATTAGGTGTGCAAGTGACAGTTTCTCTCCAGTCGCAACTTAGTGGTACTATAGAGTAATCCTCACTGATGAGGAATTATAGCCATAAAACTTTTTCCTGTAAGAGAACAGCTTTTGAGTGTAGGGAATACATGTAGATAACAATAAAAACTGTGTGAAAGACTGCATCATGCAGTTGAGACAATACCACAGTAAACCTAATTTTTTAGCTGATACACAGAAAATAAAACTGGGATTCTAAAAAGTCACTACCCCCTCTGTCTTGTCTTCTCCTTTTTGTATAGTTAACATGAATAATAATATCAATATATAGGTAACATAGATAATGCTTTTTCCCACCATAAGCTCCAGCACTGTGGTAACATCCAATGATGATAGCTCCTGCCGTTGTGGCAAGTGATTTAGGTGTGATTCAGTTCTCTTATTCAAACCACACATTGGGCTCAATTCTGGTAGCTGTGCGAGGTGGAGAAAACAGTAGTCGGGATAATACCTCATTCGTTATTTTTTTTTTTTTTTAATTCTTGTACATTTTCCCGCCTGTTGCTTATCTTCGGTAAATTACCAACACAGGGGGAAAACATGCTATACCGAGTGCTTTTCACTCGGAAAACAATGAGGTACTTTCCCGACATACTGCTCCCTGACCCCCCTCCCGACCCCAGCCTGTCATACTGCTCTGTGCACCCCCTGGTGACAACATTCCCCCCCCCCCCCCCCCAACGCGGCATCCGGAGGGACAATCAATGAGGATCCCCTTGCGGCGCTATTAAATGTATAGATGCTACTACTCACCATTATGGCACGCTCCTGCGTTGATCGGGCATCTTCCGTACAGCTCCGGCTGTTTATCGTACCGGGGACACGGCTTGATGACGTCATCAAGCTGCATCCCCGGTACTGCTTTACACTGTATAGCCTCAGGATGTGGTTTCACTTAATGAGCTTGATTGCTTGGTATTTTTGAACAGTTTGCCCTAATAAACCTTGTAGCTTTACACTGAGTTTTCCTGCAGAGCAGTGAAACAGTATTGAGTTAATGTACAGTAGACCAAATCTACACTATTCGTATTTCAATGCTAAAGCGAATCTATGTTAAAAATGTGCAGAGTAGGTTCAATGCCTGTACAGATGTAAAAAGTACAAATCTGGCGTTGGCTGACATTTTCTTTTTTTCTGGCTTGTAGGCAGTGTTGATAAGTCATCCCTTTAAAGAGACACTGAAGCGAAAAAAAATGATGATATTATGATTTGTATGTGTAGCACAGCTAAGAAATAAAACATTAAGATCAGATACATCAGTCTAATCTCTAAACATGCCTAGAATCGCTCTGAAAAACAGCTTCAAAAACCGCTAGCGTTTGCAGATTTTTGGTTCGCACCAGCCCTGAGATGCAGTTTAGGCACTGATTATTTGTAAGTAGCCAAAGAACCTGCATAACTGAAATGTGCAGTATTTAATGTGAGGATTTGGCAATCCTGCTTGTAGGTTGTATAGTTCATGGTTTAAATGTCTAAACAGGAAGTCTTCCCCGACAATGTCTGCTGGTTCCCTTGACATGTTTGTCCTGCTTGAAGCTATCATGGTTACAGTATTGGCTTTAAAATGACGCAAGAATAAAGCTGGTTAGGTTACTGTTGGCAAGCGCAAATACAACCTGTTCGTGCGGCCGCTCCTCGGCTGAAGTAAGACACCAGCCTGAAAGCAGATAACCCCATACGGGTGCAACAGTTCGGGGCTGAGTTCTGTACAGACAAAAATACATCTATTGCTGTGGAATGAGGAGTAGGGATGATGCATGGCAGAGTGGCTTCTGACATGTGGGGTGATTAGAAGAACAATATGCTAGGGGATCAGCAGTATGTTGGTAAAAGTCTGGCATGCAGGATACACATGCTAGATTCTTCATTATTGTTTAATCCAGTGTGTGTATGTATTTTAAGGCTTTACACTGGACATGAGCATTGTATTGTATTTTAATGCAATGCGCATGTCTCCATTACAGGGTCCATTGCCTTGTTCGCTGCCAGTCCTAAGTATAGGCATACCATTTATCAAATGGATGGCAGCACAATCCAACATCTGGGAAATGTGTGCTGCAGGACTTATCTGCAATGGATACAATGGAACAGATCAATTGGCCGATGGAAAACCACTTTAGTCTTCAATTTGTCCATTTTAGTCTATTGCCCGGTCCATCACAATGCAGCACAGTATAAACCAAACGACGCTCGATACGTATAAGCAAAAAGCCAATTTCAAAACAAAAAAATATATAAGACTGAAGATTGACATAAACCAATCATAAAATGGCATTGGGTGTAATGTATTTACAAGTTTGCTTTAATGCACAGGATTTGAACACAGGGTTACTTTAACTTTCAGGATGTACTTATATTTTACCCTAAAATACAGTAATGTCTTCTTAAAATAGAACATAGCTGAAAGCAACATAATAGCCCTCTACTGAAATCACATTACTGACTTCTTTAAATAAGGTATTTGCAGTGTTTTCAACACATGTTTTTGGGTTTCTTTTGTTCGCTACACAAATGTTGGTAGTTTTTCATAACATACTTGGATACCCATGTGACATTAAGGTATACAAACCCACCAGACCACTTGAATTCTGTTGTGTTGTGGTTGAGCTTGTGTGCCTCCACAAAAGGGTTAGAGAAAGATCTTCAGCCCATAGCTACACAGTTTCTGGACACAAAATACAACTTATTTGCCCTCTATAACAAGATTGATTGTGAACCTGGCTTTATATGGCATACTGTATATATGAGCATTGTTTATATCCACTCCCTGTGTAATGGCAGTGAAGGTGGCTGACTTTCATATAAGCTTGAGCTTTTGACTCACTATCTGAGGGGGAAGCTGCTATGTACCAACATATTACCACCGTTGGCAGAGGGGAAGGACTGGGGAAGACAAAAGGTCAACATATGACAGAGCATAAGGTGGAATAATGAAGTGGGGTAGCATAGAGTGAAAAGGAAAAACTGAGTTGCTTAAAGTAGAAGGGGAAAAGCTGGGTGGCATGGAGTAATACAGGCTCAATGGTACAGAATGTAGGGGTGGGGTGAGCAGAGACACAGTGCTAAGTCTAGATTAATGCAGATGCAGGGTGACAGAGAGAAAGCTGCATGGCAGAGGGTGTAAGGGAGAAGGTTGAGTGGCAGAGGGTGTAAGGGAGAAGGTTGAGTGGCAGAGGGTGTAAGGGAGAAGGCTGAGTGGCAGAGGGTGTAAGGGAGAAGGCTGAGTGGCAAAGAGTGTAAGGGAGAAGGCTGAGTGGCAGAGGGTGTAAAGGAGAAGGCTGAGTGGCAGAGGGTGTAAGTGAGAAGGCTGAGTGGCAGAGGGTGTAAGGGAGGAGGCTAAGTGGCAAAGGGTGTAAGGGAGAAGACTGAGTGGCAGAGGGTGTAAGGGAGAAGGCTGAATGGCAGAGAGTGTAAGGGAGAAGGCTGAGTGGCAGAGGGTGTAAGGGAGAAGGCTAAGTGGCAAAGGGTGTAAGGGAGAAGACTGAGTGGCAGAGGGTGTAAGGGAGAAGGCTGAGTGGCAGAGGGTGTAAGTGAGAAGGCTGAGGGGCAGAGGGTGTAAGGGAGAAGGCTAAGTGGCAAAGGGTGTAAGGGAGAAGACTGAGTGGCAGAGGGTGTAAGGGAGAAGGCTGAGTGGCAGAGAGTGTAAGGGAGAAGGCTGAGTGGCAGAGGGTGTAAGGGAGAAGGCTAAGTGGCAAAGGGTGTAAGGGAGAAGACTGAGTGGCAGAGGGTGTAAGGGAGAAGGCTGAGTGGCAGAGGGTGTAAGGGAGAAGGCTGAATGGTAGAGGGTGTAAGGGAGAAGGCTGAGTGACAGAGGGGGTAAGGGAGAATGCTGAGTGGCAGAGGGTGTAAGGGAGAAGGCTGAGTGGCAGAGGGTGTAAGGGACAAGGCTGAGTGGCAGAGGGTGTAAGGGAGAAGGCTGAGTGACAGAGGGGGTAAGGGAGAATGCTGAGTGGCAGAGGGTGTAAGGGAGAAGCCTGTGTGGCAGAGGGTGTAAGGGAGAAGGCTGAGTGGCAGAGGGTGTAAGGGAGAATGCTGAGTGGCAGAGGGTGTAAGGGAGAATGCTGAGTGGCAGAGGGTGTAAGGGAGAAGGCTGAGTGGCAGAGGGGGTAAGGGAGAATGCTGAGTGGCAGAGGGTGTAAGGGAGAAGGCTGAGTGGCAGAGAGTGTAAGGGAGAATGCTGAGTGGCAGAGGGTGTAAGGGAGAAGGATGAGTGGCAAAGGGTGTAAGGGAGAAGGCTGAGTGGCAGAGGGTGTAAGGGAGAAGACTGAGTGGCAGAGGGTGTAAGTGACAAGGCTGAGTGGCAGAGGGTGTAAGGGAGAATGCTGAGTGGCAGAGGGTGTAAGGGAGAAGGATGAGTGGCAAAGGGTGTAAGGGAGAAGGCTGAGTGGCAGAGGGTGTAAGGGAGAAGACTGAGTGGCAGAGGGTGTAAGGGAGAAGGCTGAGTGGCAGAGGGTGTAAGTGACAAGGATGAGTGGCAGAGGGTGTAAGGGAGAAGGCTGAGTGGCAGAGAGTGTAAGGGAGAAGGCTGAGTGGCAGAGGGTGTAAGGGAGAAGGCTGAGTGGCAAAGGGTGTAAGGGATAAGGCTGAGTGGCAGAGGGTGTAAGGGAGAAGGCTAAGTGGCAAAGGGTGTAAGGGAGAAGACTGAGTGGCAGAGGGTGTAAGGGAGAAGGCTCAGTGGCAGAGGGTGTAAGGGAGAAGGCTGAGTGGCAGAGGGTGTAAGGGAGAAGGCTGAGTGGCAGAGGGTGTAAGTGACAAGGCTGAGTGGCAGAGGGTGTAAGGGAGAAGGCTGAGTGGCAGAGGGTGTAAGGGAGAAGGCTGAGTGGCAGAGGGTGTAAGTGACAAGGCTGAGTGGCAGAGGGTGTAAGGGAGAAGGCTGAGTGCCATAGGGTGCATGAGTGAGGGTTGAAGGCCATGGGGTGAATGATTTAGGCCACAAAGTGGAAGGGATAATGCTGACTGACACAGGGTGGAAGGGAGAAGGCTGAGTGACACGGTGGAAGAGTGAAGCCTGAGTGACATAGGGTGTAAAGGAGAAGTCTAAATGGCACGGTTGCTGGAGAGGAAAAAGGTCAGCAGGATGAAGGCTGAGAGCTACAGGGTGGAATGTAGAAAGCAGAGTGCCACAGGGTGCATGGGTGAGGGTTGATAGCCATGCGGTGAAGGATGTAGGCCACAGGGTGGAAAGGAGAAGAAGAAAGAGTTGTGTAGCATAGAAAAGGAGAGGAAATGTGTGGGAGGGACCAACAAGTTAGAGGGTCAAGAGATGCATACAAAGTTGATAAAGAAAGGCTGGGTGACAAAGTAATAAAAGAAGAAAGGCTGGAGAATGGGGACACAGACTTGAGAGAAAAAAAGCTGTAGGGCAGAGGGAAGAAGTGGTAAGGATGGGATTGCAGAGAGTTGATTTAAACGATGGCTGATTTCTTGATCTACTCTCACAGAGTTTATCAAATGTTTTAGGTTAGCTATGAGAGGCATCATTGATTTTTACTGGAACAACCCACTTTTGGCTACCATTTTTTAACAAAGACTGTGAAGGTTTGCAAAACAAAAAAGCACTTAGTTACTTTCTCTGAGAGAACAAACAGTTGTTGCTACTTAGAGCTTTATTATGACAACCACAATTGTACATTTTAGTTGGGAAAGTATTTGGAAGAGTCTTTCTGCCTACTTCTGTAAAAACCAAAATTCTGTCAGCATTAGACACAGTCCAAACTTGATGAAGCTGCCAACCTTTCCTTATTTCTTGAAATTAAGCTGATATAAAGGAAGGAATATTGGAATCTGGGTTGCACGCCTGAACAGTTAGTCTTTATTTATAGAAGTTTTGAATAGCCAGCCCTGTTTTGAGCTTTGCTTAGTATGTTTTGATGTCACACCTGTTTTGAAAGCAGAATTAATAAGGCGATAACCCTGTGTATTGTAGCCCTGAGGCATGTGGAGTACATTAACATTGCTTGTTGGTCCTAGAAAGAACAATGCACCACAACTGTGTAGCATACACAGAATTGTACTCCTGTTGTGTAGCAGTGTGACCATTTATGTCCAAAGCATTGCAAATTACATGTTGCTTGTTTCCTGGTGAATGGATGCCTGTTTGCATTGAAAAAAATAGCCTTTCATGCGTCTCTGTAGTTTTTGTCTTCGCAGGTGTGCAGCAGGGCTTTTGTTTCACTTGTAAGTTACTGCACATTTGTGAGTACTGATTAGGTTTGTAGTTTCCTGACATTTTAAAGTTCATGTTATTTCACTTGCCATAGTGTCTAAACAAGTCTCTGAGCCCATGGTGGCTTTGCCTCATTGGTGTTCTGCTCTATGGATTTTTTTCCCTTCCAAGGCACTACTCACCACAGTTTGTTCTCTCAGAAAGTCTTTGATTGAACTCAGACCAAAATTCATTAGCACAGAGGGGTGGCTGGCACACTGATGCCAGAGAGATAACTATCTTTTTTATCCTGGTCCCAGTTGTGTATCACGGGAGGGTAAATGACTCTACCTGTAAGAGACCACTTTGACATAGGATCTACACTGTCAGTAGAACGATTGCATGTAAGTTGCCAAATCACAACCAGAAGTAAGAAGAAGGCTAACGCTGTGAAACCATTTTGCCATCTCTGTCTATAACTTGATAGAGCATACCTTGTCCTAGCACTAGCACATGCTGTTTGTACTCTGCCTCCAAGAACAGACACCCGAAGACACACTCTGCATTCCTCCCCTGGACGTAGTCTGGTAACATTGTATGAGTTCAGACCTACAGGAAGCATTGCTCTCTCCTCACTGGCACCAGGTGTTAAGCAACTCCAACGGAGCCTACTGCCAAGGGCATTAAGAGGTGGAATCCAAGACACCAACATGTGACGCTCTCCAACTTCTTCCACTCGTAGCTGCACTGGTCCTTCCCTAGTTGGGTATAGTTGGTTGACCATTAGATGCACACTCTTGTAATCTACTCCCACTAGATTTTGTGCTACACATGTATATACACCTGCATGTGCTGATGATACCACCTGTATTTCCAACGTACCTTCTTCTTGTACTCTATAGCCACCCCAATCTGAAGATGCCCTTAGCTTTTCTCCCGATGGTGTCACCCAATATATTTGTGGTTCTGGTTCAGCAAGTGCTCGACAGTGTAATGCAATGCTTTGACCACTAGAGGCACGAACACGAGGGGCAAAACTTGGTATAGGAATTAAGGGCAGACAGTGGTCACTCATATCACGAAAAGGGACTAAACGCAGTTGTGTGCGCTTCAGTTCTGGAGGCTCAGAACATAATGTTGATTGAGGCTCCATAAAACGAACATGTGGTGCTGTGGCGTTAACCCATCGAATAACACAATCACATCTCAGTGGATTGTCATGCATAGCAATCTCTTGTAGGTTTGGTAATGATTCAACAGTTTCTCTGTGCAGAGAACTCAAAGCATTATTATTCAGCATCAATGTTTCCATGCGGGGAAGTTTCTGGAAGGCCCGAGGATGTATGAAAGAAAGTTTAGGGTTGTTCGTGACTTCTAGTTTGGTCAGTTCTGGCAGATTTACCAGTGCCATTTCATCAATAGATACTAACTCTTCCATGCTATTTAAACCTAATTCTTTGAGCTGAGCCATGTTTTCAAAATCCTTTTGCTTAATTCTACTTAGCGGGTTTTTGTTAAGATCCAAAAACTTCAAATTGGGCACTCGTTGAAGAGCTCCTTTTGGTACCCTGATAAGTTTGTTGTCATAGAAAGACAGACTTTCTAAATTAAGCAAACCTTCTAGGGCAATGCCTGATAGATCTTTAAGCCCCATGCCTGCTAAAACAAGGCTTCTTAAGTTTGATAGTGGTTTAAAATTCATATCCAGGATTGAGCTCACCTTATTGCCACCTACCATCAATACCTCTAGAGCTGGCATTTCCTTAAACCACTGACTATCTAACCTTGTCAGCAAATTAGAATTTAAATGCAGGCGTAAGAGGTGCCGAAGACCAGAGAAAGCTTGCGGAGAAATAGAGGACAGGTAATTATGGTTTAGGTACAATTCCTCAAGGCTTTCAAGTCCAGAGAAACTATTATCAGACAAGCTTTCCAGGTGATTCTCTTCAAGGTGGAGGCTTACAAGATTTGGTAGGTCCCTAGCTTTGAAGTCTCTCATATGGCAGATGCTGTTCTGAGATAAGTCCAGTTCTGTCAGATTTTTCAGGTAACCCAGTTCTTGCTGCTCTAAGGTTGCAATATTGTTGCTCTGTAAGAGAAGCGTGTGTGTTCCCGCTGGCAGATCTGTTGGAACAGATGGGACGAAAAGGTCATTACAGTCCACAGTGTTGGCCTCCCTGTACGCTGACCTTGGAGTATACCATGGGCGAATCTGACACATGCACTGTGGCGGGCACGGCACTTTCCATGGCACAGCTGGTATTCCACCCAGAGCTGAATATGTCCAAAGCAGCATTAATTCCACCACAAAAAGTCTCATTCTGCAGCCAAAATGATTGTCAAAATTAAGGTACCCCATAAATGAAGAATAGAGATTTAGTTCACTTAAAATGTGGCAAAGAGCAAATCCAGAATAGCTGATCAGCAGCTATTATTGTTGGCAAATCTCTGTTATCAAGCCAGTAATCCTTTTCCTTCTGTATCTTGAAAAGCATCATTTAACCTCTTCTGTTGTTATCTGTGGAAACAAAAAAAAATAGCTGTCAATCTTAAACATGTAAAAGATTAAGATTTTAATTATATATATTTTACAGTTTTTCCCTTTCATCCTTCTCCATTCTCAGCCCACATACTTTTTCCCTGCCTGCACTTTTACTGCTCCAATAGCTCACTTCTACTCAGCTGCCTCCCTGTATTTGTATTCTCCCTGTTCTCAGCTCTCTGCATCGCCCCCACAGGCTGATCCTTTTCTTTCATGGTCCCTTTTTCCAGCCTCTCACTTGTCGCCATGGAGACAGACCAGAAAGCATCAGACATGTTCAGTTTGGCCTGATCTCAAAAGGGTAGTGTTAAGAGAAAAAGAAAGGAGTGTGAGATTTTGAAACTGCTATTCTAGATGCAGACTTGTGTTGCCTCAATGCTTTAACTCCATCAGTTGTCCTTCTCGTTTTTACCATACATCGCCTCAAAAAAGGATTTCAAATGCTTGACTAATTCTCTTACTAAAGTAAAGAATCAAAATTTGTTGTTTCTAAGGTTCAAAAAAAAAAAAAAAAAGAGAAAAATAAGAGAAAAATCCTAGGAAGAATAGTAAAATGTAATATGTTCTTTGTATTGGATCCAAAGTTAAATACCACAGTTGAAACATCTATGCATAAATGCTAAAAGGCAAGCAGTCACAACAAAATCCTTATAATAAACAGTATAAATAAATTGATGAAAGTTATGTATACATACAAGATGTCAGTCACTTGAAAAAATCGTATGGTCATCTTAGATGGCAGTTTGCTAGAAATCATTGTACAGACTGATGATGTCCCACAGAGAGGAAAGAGGAGAAGGAGAGGCGATTCTTGTTATTATTTTGTATACATATAGTGCTGACATCTTCCATAGCACCAGGCTTGCTCAAATCCGAATTCGGGAGATACCCGGATAGTTCTTCCAGGTTGAAGGAGGAAGTGTTTGTAGTCACGTGACCGGCAAATGCGGCACTTGGAGCGCATCGTGGGAGGCGCCAGGGACGGACCGAAGAAGACGTCATACAGGTAAGATTGTCCCCCCCCCCCCCCAGCTTTACTGGGAGATATCCGGATAGAACTATACGGGTATCTCCCGAATTCGGATTTGAGCAAGCATGCATAGCACTTTTCAGTGTATCTAGCCTTGTCACTTAACTGTCTCTCAGAGGAGCTCACAATATAATATAATCCCTACCATCAGGGTCAGGGCCGGATTTGTATATTTTAGTGCCCTAGGCCAACAGTCAATAACCGCCCCAACCCCCCCCCCCTTTCCCCCGCCCTATATATGCACACAAAATATTATACCCCCATACTTGCTACCCAGGCCTGTGATGGTAATTTGGCATCTTTGAATCTCTCCTGGCCTTCAGACAGGTCCTCCCACTCTGCATGAGGATAGATGGAGCATGGGGGGGAAAGAGTTAACCTTTTGGAGTGACAGCAGGGTGGGCTTCAAACTGCATGGCTGCTGCCAAGCCCATTTCAGATTTTATGGCACCCCAGACAAGTCAATCTGCTAATATGGTAGGACATTATGGCTGGTACATGCAATGCAACTTTCCATCAGATCGATGGGTCGAAACTGATAATTTCCGACACATCTGATCTGCTCCAGATTGATATTGCAACACATTTTCAGATCATTACTGCACAAAATGGATCCAGTTATCAATAGGAAGCAGATTGTTTCAGAAATAATGGATTCAACCCATCGATCTGACGGAGAGTTGCATCCTGTGTACCAGCCATTAGACTGCGATAAGTATTGGACTGTGAGCTCCTTTGAGGACAGTCAGTGACATGACTATGTACTCTGGAATGTGCTGCAGAAAATGTCAGTGCTATATAAATACATAATAATAATATGGTAGGACATTAGACTGTGACTATGGCAGGGATTACATTGTGAGCTCCTCTGAGGACAGTCAGTGACATGACTATGTAATCTTTAATGTGCTGCAGAAGATGTCAGTGCTATATAAATACATAATAATAATATGGTAGGACATTAGACTATGACTATGGTAGGATTAGAGTGTGAGCTCCTCTGAGGACAGGCAGTGACATAACTATGTACTCTGTAAAGTGCAGCAGAAGATGTCACTGCTATATAAATACATAATAATAATAATATGGTAGGACATTAGACTAGATAGGATTAGATTGTGATCTCCTCTGAGGACAATCAATGGCATTATTCTATATTACATGTCATTGCGAGCTGTCTGCACCTGTGCAGTAGCACAAACACGGTCAGGCTCAGCTTTTTCTGCCGGTGCCCGAGTGGTTTTCCTACTGCGCAGACGCACAGGGGCAGCACTTCGACGGTCTCAGCGCTGGAGTGGCCTGGCAATGGAGGACAAGGAAAGCCTCTTTAGGATGAAAGTAACCAAATGTGCCCCACGCAAGCCACATAAGTTCGCTCTAAATACTTTAGAGAGAGGAAGCGGGTAAGACAGGAGTGAAGAGAGATAAGAGGAGAACCAAAGAGTGGAGAAAAGGTGGTAAAGGGCAATACAGGGGAAGACAGGGATGAGAGAACCCGAGAAAGGAGTATTAGGAAAAGTACAAGGGAGGGGACAATCATAGTGAAAAATATGGTAGCAAAGGGAGGGAGAGTAAGAGAGGGGAAATGAGGAAGGAGAGAGAGAGAGAGAGAGAGAGAATGAGGAGAGAGAGGGGGAGAGAGAGAGGGGGAGAGAGAGAGACAAGGTGGAGGAGGGCAAAAGAGAGTGGAAGGAGATAGCAGTCCAGTTTCCCAGCCTTTGCTTCAATTTTTCCTTCTACCCCAAACAAAAAAAATGAGAAGAAAGGAGAGACAGAGGAAGGAAAGAAGAAGAGCAAAAGAGAAGGACATAATACAAATTAAGAGGAAGGAAATGAGACAGAGAGCACAAGATAGAATAGGCAAAGAGGGAGAGTGTGAAGAAAAGTGAAGGAGGAAAGGTGACAGTGACCAGGAATAGGCAATAAATCAACCAGTCTGAGATAAAAGCATTCAGCTGCAGCTTCCAAGTGAGATATGTACTGTGTGTTGCAGCTGTTCGTTTACTTGTCTCAGCCTAATGTGTGAAACCTCACGCAGCTCCCTGACTCTTAACAATGGGTGGGCGCCCGGGTCCTAATCAATGTTAATTGCTTACCAGCAATGATCACTGATAAGCTGCGCCTGAGTCTGGCCTCTCCATGCACACACGGTGGTCTCCCCCCTCCTCAGCCCATCTCGCCAGGATCTTCTTCTTTCATCATGCTTGTAAACAAACACAACAAAGTTTCCCTCTTGCCGCCATAAGTCACTAGCCACCATCAGCCAATGAAAATAATAGTGCTGCCCAAGCCACTCCCCCCGAGCCACGCTATTGGTTGCCCGGGCACCTCTCAGCATCTGAGCACAGCGGATTGGCTGCTCTGCTCTTCTCTGCAAGTTGCAATGCCGGAGGAGAGCTGCTGCAGTGTTGCATAGTCGGCCACATACCTGCCCGCGGCCGCCCGCTGCTAGCTAATACCTTATGCAAACTTTTAATGCAGGGCGGCCGCGGACGGAACAGACTTTGCCCGAAGTGCGTGTATGAGGAGGGAGGGGGAGAGGTGACTCAGTGGAGCAGACAGGAATCAGGGGGAGAGAGAGCAGGCTGAAACTGGCGTCCTGGAGTGCCGCGGGCGGGCATAAATAAATAGCAGCGGACGGCCACCATTGTCAACACTCCCTGACTGCTTGCACACACTTTTCTGCCTCTCAGTCACCCCAAACAGAGCTTAATTTCTGCCGCCCTAGGCCATGGCCTCTGTGGCCTTGCCAGAAATCCGGCCCTGATCAGGGTCGTATCCAGGTAATATAGAGCCTATGGCAAACACTGAATTTGCGCTCCCCCCCCTTCCCCAGTCGGTCCCCCTTCCCCTCTAGCATATATGTGTTATGGTTTTCTATGTTTTTTGTCTCAGAATATTGCTGAAGTTACCTTTTAGGGGAAATATCTCTTCTTATTCCCTCTCTGTCCTCTTCCCTAACATTAAGCCAAGTGCACCCTACATTCATCAGTTAAGCCATGTTCCCCAGATAACAGAATTCATCTGATTTGAGGTCTGAGTGAGGGGGAGGCATGAGGGCAGGCACAGGGGGGCAACACAAGGGCAGGCATGGTGCCCATGGCACGAGCCATGCCTGCACCCCTATAGAAACGCCTACCGTAGTCATATGTCCATCATAGTCTAGGGCCAATTTCAGAGGGAGCCAATTAACTTATCTGTGTGTTTTTGGGAAACCAGAGGAAGCATTTGGGAAACCAGAGGAAGCCAATTAATGTATCTGTATGTGGGAGGAAACCGGAGTGCCTGTAGGAAACCCATACAGACACGGGGATAACATACAAACTCAATTCAGATAGTTCCCTGGCTGGGGTCCGAATCAGGACCCAGTGCTGCAAGGTGAGAATGCTATCCACTGCACCAAAATGCTGCACTACTTTAATCAAGCTGCAATAAAAACAACAGTAACCTCCAACCAAGGATTCTTCTCTTTGTATTGAAGAGAAAGTAACACATGTATGGGGTGACTGTCATTGACTGTCATCCAAAATTATCATAAACAATAATTTCGGATGATGAAAGGCTACCTTGTGTATATTTCTTCAAGCTGGGCTACATAGGTGATTTTAATTGCTTGAGATCAAGAGATTTAAAATGAACACGTAGTGAAAGGGATATGGAAACTTATATTTATTTAATTTCCTGGCTGCCTTGCTCATCTAATTTTTGAATTACACAGCTAAAATAAGCATATGATAAGTACGGCCACATTTTAGTCAGAGCACCTGATGTGCATCCTTGTTCCACGGCTATTGCTGGAAGTATTAGAGTTACAGGACAGGACAGCCAGGCAATTAGCATTATTTAAAGGGAAATAAATGTCAGTCTCCATATCACACTCACTACTGGGTCACTTTAAAATTAGGATACTGAAAATTATGCAAGTGACACCAGAAGTTAAAGCTTTTAGTCTCAAGTGATTTGAATTTTTTGAGTAGCCCAAGCATAACAGTAGGACGTAGTGGTTTAGTGAAGATTTAGGTAGCAGTGCAGAATAGGCTGCATAAGCACGGTATGCACAGAAACACTGATGACAGTTATTAAACGTGACATACTTTTATCGAAGTAATGACCTATGAAAACTAAATGTTATATTTCAGTTGCTGAGATTTCTAAAATCATCAGAGTGTAAGCACTCCTACAATTTCCTCTGTGCCACTAAATCGTAGCTGACTTATGCGAAATGGCTGCAAGAAAGTGGATGGATGTAAGCAGTTTGACAACCACTTCCAGCCCAATGTGTTCTAGCTGACTTTCATGTGAGCTGGCTACAATGTAGTAGTGCATGATGTAAGAAGTCTGGCATCATCCTCAAGCCATCTATGTTCTAGATGACTCCAAGTTGTCTATAGTATAGTAAGGGGTGAATTGTTTCATAGGATCTAATTTTACAAAGGCAAATCTATGGTGTTTTGTAATCAGTAAAGTTCATAGTAAACCTGTATAATACAAAAGTCATAGTAATAAAAAGGGATGGCCAAAGAGATGCAAATAATTTATGCAGCTTAACCAGTTCACCCCCAAGGGTTTTTACCCTAACGGACCAGAGCAATTTTCACCTTTCAGCGCTCCTCCCTTTCATTCACCAATAACTTTTTCACTACTTATCACAGCAAATTGATCAATACCTTGTTTTTATTGCCACTAAATAGGCTTTTTGGAGGCGATATTTATTTTCAGTAATACCTTTTCTTTTTATGCATTTTAAAGGGAAAAACAAGGAAAAAAATGAAAAAATACACGATTTCTCCATTTTCATCCCCTATAGTTTTAAAATAAACACTGCTAATGTGCATAAAACACACACATTTTATCTGCCTATTTGTCCTGGTTATTACAATATATAAATTATGTCCCTAGTGCAAAGTATGGTGACAATATATTATTTGGAAATAAAGGTGTATTTTTCCTATGTTGTGTTTTTGTTTTCTCATTGCATACTACCAATGAATTCAAGCCCTTATTTGCAAATATAACAGTAGTTCACCCTCATAGCATACATATTTTAAAAGCTGAGTCCCTAAGATAACTATTTATGCATTCGGTTTTCAATTCTGTCACTTTTGGTGTTTTTTACAAGTGTTTTATTTTGGTACAGAGTATATGGAAATAACAGTTTTATTGCTTCTCATTCAGTTTGCCAAAAAATCAAAATCAAATGACATATGCATAATCTCTCAAACACCCCAAATTATCTTCTCTTGCTTGTCACGGTTAAAATGATACCCTATACACATCATCAGATAGTGTTTTGGCCACATAATACACTGTTAATCATGAGCAGCACAATGTATTTTTCAAGGCCATTTTTTGCACCAGAAACAATACAGTCATACTTTCCCAGCAAAACCCCTGGTGTCTCAGAACATTGGATATAGGTCATAAATTATACCATTCTGAAAACTAGAGAACCAGACCTACCCAAATATACATATTTTGTAACATTTGCACTTTTGCGGTTTTGATGAAATTGCACCGTAACTTAAAAAATGTTTTTTTTTTACAGTTTTCTTTACTTTGGCATGAAAAAACAATTCAAATGACATATGCATAATCTCTCAAACACCCCAAATTCTCTTCTCTTGCTTGTCACGGTTAAAATGATACCCTATACACATCATCAGATAGTGTTTTGGCCACATAATACACTGTTAATCATGAGCAGCACAATGTATTTTTCAAGGCCATTTTTTGCACCAGAAACAATACAGTCATACTTTCCTAGCAAAACCCCTGGTGTCTCAGAACATTGGATATAGGTCATAAATTATACCATTCTGAAAACTAGAGAACCAGACCTACCCAAATATACATATTTTGTAACATTTGCACTTTTGCGGTTTTGATGAAATTGCACCGTAACTTTGAAAATGTTTTTTTTTTACAGTTTTCTTTACTTTGGCATGAAAAAACAATTCAAATGACATATGCATAATCTCTCAAACACCCCAAATTCTCTTCTCTTGCTTGTCACGGTTAAAATGATACCCTATACACATCATCAGATAGTGTTTTGGCCACATAATACACTGTTAATCATGAGCAGCGCCAATGTATTTTTTAAGGCCCTTTTTTTACCAAATGCAACAATGTAATTCTTTCTTCTCAAAGCCCCAGGAGTGTAAGACCATTCAATAAAAGACACAAATGTTACCATTCTGAAAACTAGAGACTCAGGCCTACTCAGTTGCAAATAGAATAATTTAAGTGAGGCCTAAATCACTATCCATAACATGAATGACAGATACATTGGAACTCACCATTGCAGGTCTAGCAGGATGGAGAAAGGCCAGAGGTCATACGCCAAGGAAAGCCAGTGGTCAGAAGATGGGGGGTGGTCTGCAGAGTAAAGTCCTGTGGCAAACACTCTCGCCTTGCAGCAGCAAGTCCAAATGGGAAAAAACTATTTGCAGGTTGTAGGAGTCTTGGGTTTCCTCTAAGCTTCTGGGTTTCCTCCCACCCCCCCCCCCCCCCCAAAAAGGTGGTAATGTTAACTAGTGGTAATTGTGAGTTCCTTTGAGGGACAGTAAGTGGCAAATAAAAGTAGAGAGGAAAAAGTCCAGTGAAAATTTAGGGTAATGAAGAAAAAAAAATAAAATAAAAAATAAAGTCTAATAGCTGCTGAGGGTATGGTATGCCTCAAAGCAGCTGGCAACGCAGAGTCCCGGCTGTGAGGGGCACTTTGGGCAGTGGTATCTGCTGTCTTTCCGCCTCTTGTGCTTGGTGCACACCCGGCATCGCTTCTGTGGCTTTGCCTTAATTGGGTTCGGGGGGATCAGGGCAGGAAAATGTTTTCCCCTTAGGCGAACTGCTCCATCCAGTTGCATTGGATTGAATTCCTCCATAAGGTTGACGCTTTCATTGATCAGCGATCTCAAAGCTTGTCGCATAAACGGGAGGTAGCTGTCACCGTGGCATTTCTTTTTATAAAGCACAAATGCGTTGTGCATGGCCATCTGCAGGAGGTAAAAAAAAACTTTTTTGTACCAGGCCCTCTTTTTTTTTTTTAAAAAAGTAGTAGGAGAGCATTTGGTCCGCAAGATCCACCGCACCCATATTTTTTGTGTAGTCGACCAATGCCCCTGGCTTCTCGATCCGCTCTCTGAAGGTTGTGACAGGAACCACTTTTTCAGTGTGGCTAGAAGTCAGGACCATGACGTCTCTCTTGTCCCTGAATTTTATAGCCAGGAGCTCACCACTTCTGAGACTGTGTGTTTCCCCTTTCGATAATTTTTTATTAACCACCTGTGGTGGGAGGCCTTTGCGGTTTGGCCTCACTGTCCCACAGGCACCAGTCTCTGCAGAATATAAAAATTTGAAAAGGGGAATGCTGGTGTAGAAGTTATCCACGTACAGATGATAGCCTTGGTGGAGGAGTGGGTTGGCTAGTTCCACCACAATTTTCCCACTGGTTGGCATGTATGGTGGGCACCCAGCTGGTTGCAAATGGCTATCTTTGCCCTCATACAGAAAAAAAGAATAGGTGTAGCCAGTGCTGCTCTCACAAAGTTTATAAAATTTTATCCCATACTTGGCAGCCTTACTTGGAATATATTGTTTTATCCCTAATCTGCCATGGAAGGGTAGGAGGGATTCATCCACTGCAACCTCTCTCTCTCTGGGGTGTACACCTCGCTAAATTTTGTACTGAGGTGGGTGAGTATGGGCCTCAGCTTAAAAAGCTTGTCATGGGCAGGATCACCTTTGGGGACATTGTCCGAATTGTCGGCAAAGTGCAGGCACTTCATAAGAGCCTCATAGCGCTGCCTGCTCATGGAAGCTGGAAACAGGGGTGTTGCGTGCATAAAGTCCTTAGACCAGTACAGTCTTATTTCTGGCTGTTGGAGTATGCCCATGTGTAGTGTTAGGGCCAGAAACACCTTTAGCTCAGGTATGGTGGTGGGCTCCCATTTCTCAGCCAAATAGCAGGTGGGCTTCTGGGCAATATACTGCTGCGCAAACAAATTGGTTTGCTCCACAATGTGCTGCAGCAAATCATCACCCACAAAGAGCTGGAAGAAGTCAGCAGGCCCGAAGTTGTCAGTGGGCACTAATATTTCGCTTGCCCCTGTAAAAGGCGGGATGTTGGGTGCTACAAGGTTAGCGGGTGACCAGGTGCCCCGAATTATGTCCTCAGGTACCGGTGGGTGTACCTGCCTTTGCCTGGCTCCCCTTCGGCCTCTGCTGCTAGCTGCAGCAGTGCTACCCACTGAGCCCCCTGCGGTGGCATCTGAAGGGCCCTGGACAGTGGTTCCCCTCTGGCCTGTGCTGCTAGCTGCAGCTGTGCTACCCACCGAGCCCCCTGCGGTGGATTCTGAAGGGCCCTGAACAGTGGACTCATCATCCCTCCTGAAGCGGCGAGATGGCTGCCCAACGCTCTCTGAACTGTCAGAATCTGACTCAGAGCTGCTGCTCGTTGGGTGCCATTCGCTCCCTGAATCGTCCCCACTGCTGCTGCTCTGCTGAAGGTAGACGGCTGCCTCCTCAACAGAATACAGTCTCCTCGCCATAGTAAGCAAAGGGGATAGATAGATAGATGGATGGATGGATGGATGGGATGGATGGATGGGATAGACAGACAGACAGACAGACAGACAGATCGATCGATCAACCAAGCGATTGATCAATAACAGAAAGATTTTTTTTTTTGTTTTTTTTGTTTTGTTTTTATATGAAGATGAAAAGAAAGAATATAGATAGAAAGTATAGATAGAAATATCAGAGTAAGGGTAAAAGAGGGGTGAAAAAGTACAGAAAAGTACTAAGAAGTACTAAAAAGTACTAAAATAAAACAGAAAACCAGTAAATGGCAAAGGAGGGGGAGGATAAGGGGTTAATAAAAAAGTATGGGGATAAAATTTTATTTAAAAATATAAAAATCCTACCACAATCACAGTCTTTCTCCCTCACAGCTCCTGTCACCTCTGAATGCTGATTGACAGCAGTCTGAGGTGACAGATGAGCTGGGAGGGAGAAAGCAACTTTGTTTACTGACACTACAGGACAGATCATTCTGGCTTGTAACAATGATCTGCCTTGTTACTGGCACTTGATTGGCCCAGGGACCATGTGATTCCCTGGTCCAATCACCAAGCCGCGGGACCCGACGTGCGCGCGCAGCGGGAGCGCGCCCCCTCGCACACAGCAGCAGAGTTACAATGTAACTTATTAAAACGTCCTGTTGCCATTAATAGCGGCGAACATGACGTTTTAATGCGTTACATTGTCCCTAAATGGTTAAAGAGAATCTGTACTCTAAAATTCTTACAATAAAAAGCATACCATTCTATTCATTATGTTCTCCTGGGCCCCTCTGTGCTGTTTTTGCCTCTCTCTGCTGCAATCCTGGCTTGTAACTGCCATTTTTATCCAGTGTTTACAAACAAATACATAGCAAGTGATATGCTGAGAAGAGCTGAGTGTCTGAGTCATACAGAGTGTAATGAAGATGCAGAGTCGGCACTACTGCTCCTAGTGCATTTATTGCCAGTGGGTATACATCAGATGGCGTGCAGTGTACAAAAATATTTTTTCACATACCGTGCATTTGAAGGCTTAAAGGTGGAGAGCTGATGGTGGGCGCTAGGTGCAGGAGTAGCCTGACGGCCGTTTCGCGCTGTCCTAGCGCTTCTACGGAGGCTGCATAGACGGGGCTGGCTGACCGGGTAGAAATATCCTCTGCTCGGGCGTTCGGCGCGTTTCCGCCTTGTAGTACCGCCCCTCTTCGTCCCCTTCATCCAATCATATGCTGGAGCGCATCTGCGCTTCATGATCGGCATCATGGGGAGGAAGGACTAAACTACGGGTGCCGCTGTACACCATACTATATTAGATGGGCATATGAGCTATTGCTCTCTAGGGCATTAGTAGACAATTTGGCGCCATCATGTGGCCAAAGACTAAACTGCTCTAACTACATGTACAAAATGGAATAAAAACATATAAATTCATTATTCAGACTGGTTAACCAGAATAAGGTGCAAGGATAAAGTGAATCTTAAAGTGCTTTGGTGCAACAAAATTCATGTGAACATGTTATTCATAAAACATTATAACTTAGAATATGAAGCAGTAGAGTGCCAAATATGTGAATTAAAATGCTCATTTCGTGGGCAAGTTAAAAAGAGAGAGATATATGGCTGAATGGAAAGGGAAAGCTATAAAAACACTGCTATCAGTGTTCTGGACTGGAACTCATTATCTGAATCAATATAGGACTTGGTTAATTACTAAGGGGAACAAGATGTTTATAAACAACTCTCCACCATTGCTTAACACATAATCCGAGTCTTCATACTCAAGGGTCTAAAAAACAAGAGAAATCAACATAATCATTTAGTCCCATCGGGCCCATGGCATCAGTCCTCATGATTAACAGTATTTCTTCCCGTTTAAGCTTTTTCTCCCGATCTCCTCCTCTTCTCAATGGAGGGACATGGATGATGCCTGCAAAGGTTAGCACCGCGGGATTACTGTTATGAACTTCTCTTACATGCTCAATTAATCTGGGTGAGCCATGGCCTGATTTAATTGAATTAAAATGTTCTCTAAAACGCCTATTAATTGATCTTGTGGTTTCTCCCACATAGAAGCGACTGCAGGGACACCATATTGCGTAGACGACGTGATCTGTTTGACATGTAAAGAACGCATCGACTTTACGCCGTAGGGGTCCTAACTGGAAACTCCTCCCAGCTTTCATGTAATTACACGATACGCAGTGGCCGCATTTATGGTTCCCATGGGATTTGAATTGTTCTAGCCAGTTGCCTCTGTGTGGGGTAATGAACTCACTTCTACTGACCTTGGATCCTATAGTCGGGGCACGTCTGAAGGAAAACAAGGGTCCTTCGGCCACTAGGGGCTTCAGAGTGGGATCCCTTAGCAGGATATCCCAATTCCTGACCATGATTGATTTAATTTGAGTGGACATTACTGTGAAATCAAACGACATTACTGTCTTTTTTGTGGTTACAGACGTATCTTTCTTGATGTTACTTCCCAATAAGGTCTTTCTTTCCTTGGAGCTTGCTCTTCTAAAGGCCTGTTTAATTTGTTCAGCTTGATATCCTCTTGCTAAGAGTCTTTTTCCCAGATCCTCCGACTGCCGACGGAAATCTTCGTCGAGCGCGTTGTTGCGACGCAGTCGGAGGAACTGGGCATAGGGGAGCGTGCGGGTGACATGCTCCGGATGAAAGCTATTCTTATGGAGTAGGGCATTTGATGCGGTTTCTTTACGATACCCTGTTGGCAGTAACTTGCCTTCCTTAATTACTAACTCTAAATCTAAAAAGGCTATCTTTTCTTGTGCCACACTCGCTGTAAAGGCCATGTTTGCTTCATTAGTATTGATATACTGAATGAATTCATCAAAGGTGGCACAAGTCCCGGACCAAAACACCAGCACATCATCCACGTACCTGGACCACGCCCTAAGTTGACCTCTGAAGGGGTTGCGAGGGGAATGAATGTATTCCTCCTCCCACCAAGCAAGAAAAAGATTAGCATAAGTACAGGAGACAGATGTCCCCATGGCTGTTCCCGAAATCTGCCAATACCATTGATCATCAAAAACGAATGAATTGTGTGTTAGCACAAACTGAAGACATTCACAAATGAAGTCTTTAAATTGATCGTCTTTGTCTGTGCAATCCAAAAATCTCCTAATGGCAGCAATGCCCAGGTTATGCGGAATTCTACTGTAGAGGCTTTCTACGTCTATGGTGGCCAAAAGGTCACCCTTATGCCACGAGTATTCCTCTATTCCCCTTAGGACATCAGCGGTGTCCACCAAGTGTGAGGGGATTTGATCGAGTAGTGGCCTCAGGACGTGGTCCAGATACCTGGACAACCTCTCCGTGACCGAACCCATCCCAGATACGATGGGGCGGCCAGGGGGATCGGTCCGGGACTTGTGCACCTTAGGTATGTGATACCAAATGGGCTTGATGGGGTAACTAGGCAGTAGGTCGTTAGCTAGTTTTGGTGTAATAATGCCCTGCTCAGCTCCTCTACGTAACAGGGTTCTCAAAAGGTTTTGGTAGCGAACTGTGGGATCACCAGGAAGGCGTTGGTACACTGAAGTATTCTGCAGCTGCCTCATTGCTTCATTTCGGTACTGTTCTGTTGATAATAACACAATGGCCCCTCCTTTATCAGCTCGACGTATTTGCAGGTCAGAACGACTCTGCAACCACTTTAGGGCCCGTGTTTCTTTTGTTGAGAGATTGTTATCTGCCTTAGGGTAGATTTGAGCCTTCATCTCCCTCTCTACTACCTTTTGAAATATATCCAAACTAGAACCTGCCTGCACATGGAAGGGGGCTATAGATTTACATGGCCTGAAATATTTATGTGAACTCTGAATTCCTTCATCGGCTTGTGTCTCTAACTCCCTAAGGATGTCCAGATTTTGTTGGTCTTGATCCGACCATTCTATCCCAGGGCTAAAGCCCAGTGGACCCACTTTGGCATCGCCCCAGCACATGTTTTTGGGCTGATTCACAGGAGATTCTTTTTTAATAAACTGTAGCTTGATGTTAAGACGTCTGATGTTTTTGTATAGATCAATTCTAAACTTGGCGTAGTCAAAATCCGTGGCAAGACTATAATTAAGGCCTTTCTCTAGAAGATCCTGGACTCCATCAGGAAGTGATATATCCGTCAAGTTCAAAATTTCTAAGGTTTCACTGTTAGATGATGTGGGAAGGTTCAATTCTTTCTCCGTTTCGGGTTTTTGGGATATTTTCTGTCCTCCCACTGCAAGTGACGTCCTTTTCTTTTCTGTCTTATGTTTCCCTCTTCCCCTCCTTGTGCTCCGCCTAAAGGGTGTGATCGCTGGTCAATTTTTGGTTTCCCAGAAGGATTATCAGAGGGAATATTCACGTTCCTTTTTTCCTCGTCACTGGAATCGGTGTCTGTTGTCCAGTGCCCTTTCCCCCTCCTTGGGGTTCTGGGTTTGCCGGCTTGTTGCCAGGAAAAGTATTTCCTCTGACGATAATCGTCTTTGTCCCTCTGGAATTTACGTAATTTACGTTCTTTAATAGTGTCTTGTATCACGGTCAGTTTGCGATCAATTCTTTTTAAGGTCTTAGTGTATCGAGTGCGCTCCACTAATTCTTGATATCGATGCTTAGTATTTTCGATCTCTTTGAGTGTTTTTGCGTGTTCCTGTATAGTGCGTTCTAAAACGATATCCTGTAGCCTGACTGCTAGATCTAGGAAAGCACTTTTCCATTTACCAACAAATTCTTCGTCGTCTTGGTATTCTGATGGTTCTACATATCGTCTAAAACCTCTTGCTGTAATTTTATCGTCTTTGTATTGTTGCAAAGTTGTTAATGTCCAGAATAGCTTAACCTCTTTATCACTCAGCCTCTCTAAAGTTGTTTCCGCTACCTTAGCGCCCACTATTTTGCTCGAAGTACTAGACACTGCTCTATTCTTGAAGAAATCTTTGATGTCACTTCTGCCACTTGCCACTGCTGCTCCCTCCACTTCAATTTCACTGTCTGTGGTATCTTCCTCAGTTTCAGTGTGTACATCAATATTGGAAGCTGCGGATGTAGTCATATTGTGTGCTCTGACTAAAAGTGCAGTCTGACACGTTGAAGATCAAGAGAGATAGGAAAAAGGAGGGGAAGAGTCGGCACTACATGGATTACTTTCCGCTTGTTGGGAGGGTCTGTAGGATCATGGCAGATGTGACCCCATTGGTGCGGGCAGCGTGCTCTGACTGGGTTAGGTGAAAGTCAGGCAAGTAATGAAGATGCAGAGTCGGCACTACTGCTCCTAGTGCATTTATTGCCAGTGGGTATACATCAGATGGCGTGCAGTGTACAAAAATATTTTTTCACATACCGTGCATTTGAAGGCTTAAAGGTGGAGAGCTGATGGTGGGCGCTAGGTGCAGGAGTAGCCTGACGGCCGTTTCGCGCTGTCCTAGCGCTTCTACGGAGGCTGCATAGACGGGGCTGGCTGACCGGGTAGAAATATCCTCTGCTCGGGCGTTCGGCGCGTTTCCGCCTTGTAGTACCGCCCCTCTTCGTCCCCTTCATCCAATCATATGCTGGAGCGCATCTGCGCTTCATGATCGGCATCATGGGGAGGAAGGACTAAACTACGGGTGCCGCTGTACACCATACTATATTAGATGGGCATATGAGCTATTGCTCTCTAGGGCATTAGTAGACAATTTGGCGCCATCATGTGGCCAAAGACTAAACTGCTCTAACTACATGTACAAAATGGAATAAAAACATATAAATTCATTATTCAGACTGGTTAACCAGAATAAGGTGCAAGGATAAAGTGAATCTTAAAGTGCTTTGGTGCAACAAAATTCATGTGAACATGTTATTCATAAAACATTATAACTTAGAATATGAAGCAGTAGAGTGCCAAATATGTGAATTAAAATGCTCATTTCGTGGGCAAGTTAAAAAGAGAGAGATATATGGCTGAATGGAAAGGGAAAGCTATAAAAACACTGCTATCAGTGTTCTGGACTGGAACTCATTATCTGAATCAATATAGGACTTGGTTAATTACTAAGGGGAACAAGATGTTTATAAACAACTCTCCACCATTGCTTAACACATAATCCGAGTCTTCATACTCAAGGGTCTAAAAAACAAGAGAAATCAACATAATCATTTAGTCCCATCGGGCCCATGGCATCAGTCCTCATGATTAACAGTATTTCTTCCCGTTTAAGCTTTTTCTCCCGATCTCCTCCTCTTCTCAATGGAGGGACATGGATGATGCCTGCAAAGGTTAGCACCGCGGGATTACTGTTATGAACTTCTCTTACATGCTCAATTAATCTGGGTGAGCCATGGCCTGATTTAATTGAATTAAAATGTTCTCTAAAACGCCTATTAATTGATCTTGTGGTTTCTCCCACATAGAAGCGACTGCAGGGACACCATATTGCGTAGACGACGTGATCTGTTTGACATGTAAAGAACGCATCGACTTTACGCCGTAGGGGTCCTAACTGGAAACTCCTCCCAGCTTTCATGTAATTACACGATACGCAGTGGCCGCATTTATGGTTCCCATGGGATTTGAATTGTTCTAGCCAGTTGCCTCTGTGTGGGGTAATGAACTCACTTCTACTGACCTTGGATCCTATAGTCGGGGCACGTCTGAAGGAAAACAAGGGTCCTTCGGCCACTAGGGGCTTCAGAGTGGGATCCCTTAGCAGGATATCCCAATTCCTGACCATGATTGATTTAATTTGAGTGGACATTACTGTGAAATCAAACGACATTACTGTCTTTTTTGTGGTTACAGACGTATCTTTCTTGATGTTACTTCCCAATAAGGTCTTTCTTTCCTTGGAGCTTGCTCTTCTAAAGGCCTGTTTAATTTGTTCAGCTTGATATCCTCTTGCTAAGAGTCTTTTTCCCAGATCCTCCGACTGCCGACGGAAATCTTCGTCGAGCGCGTTGTTGCGACGCAGTCGGAGGAACTGGGCATAGGGGAGCGTGCGGGTGACATGCTCCGGATGAAAGCTATTCTTATGGAGTAGGGCATTTGATGCGGTTTCTTTACGATACCCTGTTGGCAGTAACTTGCCTTCCTTAATTACTAACTCTAAATCTAAAAAGGCTATCTTTTCTTGTGCCACACTCGCTGTAAAGGCCATGTTTGCTTCATTAGTATTGATATACTGAATGAATTCATCAAAGGTGGCACAAGTCCCGGACCAAAACACCAGCACATCATCCACGTACCTGGACCACGCCCTAAGTTGACCTCTGAAGGGGTTGCGAGGGGAATGAATGTATTCCTCCTCCCACCAAGCAAGAAAAAGATTAGCATAAGTACAGGAGACAGATGTCCCCATGGCTGTTCCCGAAATCTGCCAATACCATTGATCATCAAAAACGAATGAATTGTGTGTTAGCACAAACTGAAGACATTCACAAATGAAGTCTTTAAATTGATCGTCTTTGTCTGTGCAATCCAAAAATCTCCTAATGGCAGCAATGCCCAGGTTATGCGGAATTCTACTGTAGAGGCTTTCTACGTCTATGGTGGCCAAAAGGTCACCCTTATGCCACGAGTATTCCTCTATTCCCCTTAGGACATCAGCGGTGTCCACCAAGTGTGAGGGGATTTGATCGAGTAGTGGCCTCAGGACGTGGTCCAGATACCTGGACAACCTCTCCGTGACCGAACCCATCCCAGATACGATGGGGCGGCCAGGGGGATCGGTCCGGGACTTGTGCACCTTAGGTATGTGATACCAAATGGGCTTGATGGGGTAACTAGGCAGTAGGTCGTTAGCTAGTTTTGGTGTAATAATGCCCTGCTCAGCTCCTCTACGTAACAGGGTTCTCAAAAGGTTTTGGTAGCGAACTGTGGGATCACCAGGAAGGCGTTGGTACACTGAAGTATTCTGCAGCTGCCTCATTGCTTCATTTCGGTACTGTTCTGTTGATAATAACACAATGGCCCCTCCTTTATCAGCTCGACGTATTTGCAGGTCAGAACGACTCTGCAACCACTTTAGGGCCCGTGTTTCTTTTGTTGAGAGATTGTTATCTGCCTTAGGGTAGATTTGAGCCTTCATCTCCCTCTCTACTACCTTTTGAAATATATCCAAACTAGAACCTGCCTGCACAGACGTTAAGACATCAGACGTCTTAACATCAAGCTACAGTTTATTAAAAAAGAATCTCCTGTGAATCAGCCCAAAAACATGTGCTGGGGCGATGCCAAAGTGGGTCCACTGGGCTTTAGCCCTGGGATAGAATGGTCGGATCAAGACCAACAAAATCTGGACATCCTTAGGGAGTTAGAGACACAAGCCGATGAAGGAATTCAGAGTTCACATAAATATTTCAGGCCATGTAAATCTATAGCCCCCTTCCATGTGCAGGCAGGTTCTAGTTTGGATATATTTCAAAAGGTAGTAGAGAGGGAGATGAAGGCTCAAATCTACCCTAAGGCAGATAACAATCTCTCAACAAAAGAAACACGGGCCCTAAAGTGGTTGCAGAGTCGTTCTGACCTGCAAATACGTCGAGCTGATAAAGGAGGGGCCATTGTGTTATTATCAACAGAACAGTACCGAAATGAAGCAATGAGGCAGCTGCAGAATACTTCAGTGTACCAACGCCTTCCTGGTGATCCCACAGTTCGCTACCAAAACCTTTTGAGAACCCTGTTACGTAGAGGAGCTGAGCAGGGCATTATTACACCAAAACTAGCTAACGACCTACTGCCTAGTTACCCCATCAAGCCCATTTGGTATCACATACCTAAGGTGCACAAGTCCCGGACCGATCCCCCTGGCCGCCCCATCGTATCTGGGATGGGTTCGGTCACGGAGAGGTTGTCCAGGTATCTGGACCACGTCCTGAGGCCACTACTCGATCAAATCCCCTCACACTTGGTGGACACCGCTGATGTCCTAAGGGGAATAGAGGAATACTCGTGGCATAAGGGTGACCTTTTGGCCACCATAGACGTAGAAAGCCTCTACAGTAGAATTCCGCATAACCTGGGCATTGCTGCCATTAGGAGATTTTTGGATTGCACAGACAAAGACGATCAATTTAAAGACTTCATTTGTGAATGTCTTCAGTTTGTGCTAACACACAATTCATTCGTTTTTGATGATCAATGGTATTGGCAGATTTCGGGAACAGCCATGGGGACATCTGTCTCCTGTACTTATGCTAATCTTTTTCTTGCTTGGTGGGAGGAGGAATACATTCATTCCCCTCGCAACCCCTTCAGAGGTCAACTTAGGGCGTGGTCCAGGTACGTGGATGATGTGCTGGTGTTTTGGTCCGGGACTTGTGCCACCTTTGATGAATTCATTCAGTATATCAATACTAATGAAGCAAACATGGCCTTTACAGCGAGTGTGGCACAAGAAAAGATAGCCTTTTTAGATTTAGAGTTAGTAATTAAGGAAGGCAAGTTACTGCCAACAGGGTATCGTAAAGAAACCGCATCAAATGCCCTACTCCATAAGAATAGCTTTCATCCGGAGCATGTCACCCGCACGCTCCCCTATGCCCAGTTCCTCCGACTGCGTCGCAACAACGCGCTCGACGAAGATTTCCGTCGGCAGTCGGAGGATCTGGGAAAAAGACTCTTAGCAAGAGGATATCAAGCTGAACAAATTAAACAGGCCTTTAGAAGAGCAAGCTCCAAGGAAAGAAAGACCTTATTGGGAAGTAACATCAAGAAAGATACGTCTGTAACCACAAAAAAGACAGTAATGTCGTTTGATTTCACAGTAATGTCCACTCAAATTAAATCAATCATGGTCAGGAATTGGGATATCCTGCTAAGGGATCCCACTCTGAAGCCCCTAGTGGCCGAAGGACCCTTGTTTTCCTTCAGACGTGCCCCGACTATAGGATCCAAGGTCAGTAGAAGTGAGTTCATTACCCCACACAGAGGCAACTGGCTAGAACAATTCAAATCCCATGGGAACCATAAATGCGGCCACTGCGTATCGTGTAATTACATGAAAGCTGGGAGGAGTTTCCAGTTAGGACCCCTACGGCGTAAAGTCGATGCGTTCTTTACATGTCAAACAGATCACGTCGTCTACGCAATATGGTGTCCCTGCAGTCGCTTCTATGTGGGAGAAACCACAAGATCAATTAATAGGCGTTTTAGAGAACATTTTAATTCAATTAAATCAGGCCATGGCTCACCCAGATTAATTGAGCATGTAAGAGAAGTTCATAACAGTAATCCCGCGGTGCTAACCTTTGCAGGCATCATCCATGTCCCTCCATTGAGAAGAGGAGGAGATCGGGAGAAAAAGCTTAAACGGGAAGAAATACTGTTAATCATGAGGACTGATGCCATGGGCCCGATGGGACTAAATGATTATGTTGATTTCTCTTGTTTTTTAGACCCTTGAGTATGAAGACTCGGATTATGTGTTAAGCAATGGTGGAGAGTTGTTTATAAACATCTTGTTCCCCTTAGTAATTAACCAAGTCCTATATTGATTCAGATAATGAGTTCCAGTCCAGAACACTGATAGCAGTGTTTTTATAGCTTTCCCTTTCCATTCAGCCATATATCTCTCTCTTTTTAACTTGCCCACGAAATGAGCATTTTAATTCACATATTTGGCACTCTACTGCTTCATATTCTAAGTTATAATGTTTTATGAATAACATGTTCACATGAATTTTGTTGCACCAAAGCACTTTAAGATTCACTTTATCCTTGCACCTTATTCTGGTTAACCAGTCTGAATAATGAATTTATATGTTTTTATTCCATTTTGTACATGTAGTTAGAGCAGTTTAGTCTTTGGCCACATGATGGCGCCAAATTGTCTACTAATGCCCTAGAGAGCAATAGCTCATATGCCCATCTAATATAGTATGGTGTACAGCGGCACCCGTAGTTTAGTCCTTCCTCCCCATGATGCCGATCATGAAGCGCAGATGCGCTCCAGCATATGATTGGATGAAGGGGACGAAGAGGGGCGGTACTACAAGGCGGAAACGCGCCGAACGCCCGAGCAGAGGATATTTCTACCCGGTCAGCCAGCCCCGTCTATGCAGCCTCCGTAGAAGCGCTAGGACAGCGCGAAACGGCCGTCAGGCTACTCCTGCACCTAGCGCCCACCATCAGCTCTCCACCTTTAAGCCTTCAAATGCACGGTATGTGAAAAAATATTTTTGTACACTGCACGCCATCTGATGTATACCCACTGGCAATAAATGCACTAGGAGCAGTAGTGCCGACTCTGCATCTTCATTACTTGCCTGACTTTCACCTAACCCAGTCAGAGCACGCTGCCCGCACCAATGGGGTCACATCTGCCATGATCCTACAGACCCTCCCAACAAGCGGAAAGTAATCCATGTAGTGCCGACTCTTCCCCTCCTTTTTCCTATCTCTCTTGATCTTCGTCATACAGAGTGTGCAGGGGGCCTGGAGAGGGTGTGTATAGCTTCTAGCCATTCACAAGCAGCACAGCACATTCCACACATTCCAGCCTCAGCCCGACAGAGCAGACAGAGGAGAGAAGATTAGATCATATAACAGAGCTAATACAGCCACTGTGCAAATAGGAAAGGCTGCAGTTAGACAGACCACATTAGAACAGGTATAGGAAGTTATATATATAGAAATAAGGATGAAAATTTTGTTACAGAGTCTCTTTAAAAATGGATGAACTGAATCCCACCTTGGCTTTATTTGATTGGTCTATTTTCAAGCTGCATACATTTGCAATCAACATTTCCATAATTCTGCATAAACTCAGTATTATTTGCATACCGCTGACCATCCCTCGCAATGAGCATTATTAAAGCAAGGATCTGAGGGACCAATAGCTGGCCAGTAATAGTAGACATGTGAAACATACAGTTCTTCTAAAATGCACTTGCAATATATCTGCCCCGAATCAGGGTAGTAGTGTCCACCTCAGTGTGACTCTTGTGGGGATGTGGTGCTACTAGATGTATAATACATGTGTAAGAAACAACTGATCCACAGCCTTTTTTTCAATTCACTGGAATTGCTGGGAATACACGGTTCGATTTTGAGCCATTAGGATGGCTCGATAGATAATTTCCGACATGTCCAATCATCGTTTGATTGTTTTGCTGTTTTGCCGCTCGATTTTTCATTGAAGTGAATTGAAAAAAGATAAGAAAAATGAGCGGAAGATAAGAGAATCGAGTGGGCAAAACGATCGAGTGCCAGAATCGACCTGTGCATTCCCAGCATTATGTCATTTCCTATGTCCTAATTTACCTCCCCAATCTTCACTTTGTGTGGCGCATCCCTGCTAGAACAAGAGACAGAAAAGCATCTACCCGACTTCAGTCAAACCCAGGCCTTAATGCGCAAGATATAGGGACTGAAGGCCCCAAGGCAATGGTACCACCTGTTCCAACTAAGCAATGATACAGGCCAATAACATAGTCAAACAGCTCCAGGTCATACACAGATATCAGATGACTGTCAATCACAATCTTTAACAATATCCTGGTCTGAAAGTTAAAGGTAATATACATAAGATCAGGCATATACAGGGGTGAGACAGGAGAATGGTAAGCAAGGCAAGAGTTGGTCCAGGCAGCAGACAATAGGATAGTCAATATACATGCAAGGTGTCAGGCAGGTAATAGGAAGCATAAGCAAGGATTGTCCAGCAGCTAGCTCTAGCGACTTAAAGCGACTCCGAGTGGTGCAGTAACTATGGAAAGATGAATATCATTTTGAAGCTCTCTTTCTCATCTTTCCAATGATATATAAACCGCCACCCTACGCCCTTTAGTTTTCGCCGCAATTTCGATCGTGAAAATAGCGAAAACTAAAAGGCTTATTTTAGTAGGTTTATTATAGGTAATAGGTTTATATATCATTGGAAAGAGGAGAAAGAGAGCTTCAAAATGGTATGCATCTTTCCATAGTTACTGCACTTTTTGGAGTCCAGCATTGTATTACACAGGACGACACTTTCCCCAGTGTCGGCTGCTCCATTCAGCACAATGCAATGAAATACAAGGAACCCAGGGGGATATAATTACAAACATCATGCTGGTAGGTGTGAGGATATAATTAATTAGTTGTGGGTATGC
Organism: Hyperolius riggenbachi; assembly: GCF_040937935.1. Lineage (NCBI taxonomy): Eukaryota > Metazoa > Chordata > Amphibia > Anura > Hyperoliidae > Hyperolius > Hyperolius riggenbachi. The sequence continues at coordinate 352,162,445 of NC_090647.1, read as the reverse complement.
TTGAAGGCATACCCACAGGCACTGTTCGGAGTCCCTTTAAAGCTATCACAGGCCCTGAGCTACTGCAGCATCCAACCTTTTATACTCCAGGCCTCCAATCAGGAGGCCTCAGTGCAGTAGCTAGTAGACACTAGACGCGCCTTCAGTTGCTGACTCAAGATAGTCACTTCCAGGTTCGTGGATGGCGCTGGAAAGTGTACCCCGATCGCCCCCCATCGCCTGGCAACTACGGCGGAGATGCATACACGCGAGCTCGGGGGAAGGACACTGCTTGCCTGCCGGGAGCCACTCATCCGTCCGCGCTGGCTCCTGGAGGCAAGTGGCCTGACTTGCCACTGGAACCAGGATGATAATATATTTATTATTTATTTACTAGCCGACCCGCGGCGTAGCATACGCCGCATAAGAGGGTAGAGGGCAGAAAAGGGGTATTGGGCAGATCGGCGGGGAGGGGGGTTGGACCCCCCTCAACTGGGCCCCCCATGTGTGCTCTACCTCCAGCTTAAGCTCAGCAGGACCCCCCCCCCTCACCTGGGTCCCCCATGTGTGCTCCCCCTCATGCTTAAGCACAGTAGCAGCCGCCACTATTAGTAAGAGGCAGCGGGCGGGGATGACTCACCTCTTCCGTGTTCCATCGTGCGTTCCACTGTCGTCACTTCCTGCAATGCCGCACACTGTATTGGTGTAATTTGCCCTTTTAAAACAGAAGGAAATCTGCAATAATTCAGCTATAAGTGAACATTTGTGGTTACCCACAATGCACTGCTACTAAATATGCAAATTACCCCTTTTCCCCCTTGGTAAGCCAAGCAAGCATCCTGAGCCGCTTGTGTATAGCAAGCATATAGCTTTAAAGTTTACACAGTCATATCAAACCCACATGTAGACAGCCTATTTCAGGCTTTTGGTCATCATCAGTACATGGCAGGGATTGATATGGCTGTATGAGATAGGGCTTGGACCAGTATAACAGAGTAACCAAGCAACTCAGGGTGACCCAAACCACTCGGAATGTATAGGGGGATAAAAGGAACCAAAAAGACTTCCTACTAAAAAAAGCAAAGCTTGGTGTAATTTGCCTTCCTAAAACAGAAGGAAATATGCAATAATTCAGCTATAAGTGAACATTTGTGGTTACCCACAATGCACTGCTACTAAATATGCAAATAATTCCTTTTCACCCTTAGTAAGCCAAGCTAGCATCCAGAACCACTGGTGTATAGCAAGCCTATCGCTTTAAATTTTACAAGCCATATCAAACCCACATGTGACAGCCTGTTTCAGACTTTTGGTCCTCATCTGTACATGGCAAGGATTGATATGGCTGTATGAGATAGGGTTTGGACCAGTACAACAGAGTAACCAAGCAGCTCAGGGTGACCCAAACTACTAAGAATGTATAGGAGGATAAAAGAGACCAAAAAGCCCTCTTACTAAAAAAAAGCAAAGCTTGGTGTAATTTTCCTTCTTATAACAGAAGCAAATCTGCAATAATTCAGCTATAAGTGAACATTTGTGGTTACCCACAATGCACTGCTACTGAATATGCAAATTATCCCTCTTTGCCCTTGGTTTGATATGACACTACTTCTTCTTCTTGCTTGGACCAGCCCCTTCTTCTTGCTTGGACCGGCCCTGGGGGCAGGGCGCTACTTCTTCTTCTTGCTTGAAGGTTGAGGCACTTACTCTATTATATATATAGATTGTATTTATAAAGCGCCAACATATTACGCAGCACTGACATAATGACAACATATGCTATGTGGCACAGACCTAAAGAAGTGGAAAGTGACACAAAACATGTCTGCATGCTTAAAAAAAATTCTGAAACTAGTTTGACAGATCTAGTTCTTCTAAAATGCACTAACGCAAGTCACGGGAATCATGTCCAGCTGTGTCTCTCAGTGTGATTACTGTACACAATTGCACTGCACAGTTAGACCCTACACTAGTGGTCCTCAAACTAAGGCCCGTGGGCCGATGTGGCCCCTGAGCCTTTTTTTACTAGCCCCCACACACAAATTGTATTACTTATAGATGCGGTCAGCTACATCTTTAAATATTGTTGGTACGCATAGAAAATAGCAGTTCTGGCACCACCCATCCACATTGAAGCCAGAAAGCAGTCATTCCCTGGCTTCCAATCAAATTCCACATCAGGTGACACTACTTTCCACTGCAGGTTGTCACCTGGGTATGCTTAACTGTCTGGCCCGCAAAGACTTCTACATCAATTTATGTATACTCTGGCCCCCCGGCAGTCTGAAGTACGTTGACCTGGCCCTCGACCCAAAATGTTTGAGGACCCCTGCCCTACACTGTTCCCCCGAGAAGGACTTTCTTTCGTATATGGACATGGTAAATGCACTTCAAAAGGGTGTTTGGTTTGTATAAAAGTTATTCTGTTCTATTCACACTCTACTGCAAAAAAAACCTGCTGGCTGCTTTAGCTCTAGTAAAGTCACATGATCAAATGAGTAGCAATTGCAAGCATTGAGAGAAATAGACTCGTCCTTTATCTCAGGATGCAGACGATGATAGGATAGTCTTTCCAGACTATGTAAATCCAAGCTCGTTATTCACATTTCTGTGCACTGGAAACTGTAACATTAATATAAGAAGTGTATCCATGGTACGCAGCGCAAAATTTTCTCTCTTTTTTTTTTTTAATTCAAAGAAGTGGCTTGGTTACTTTAAATGTTTACTTTCACGCTGCAAGTTATTCCATATTTTTTGTTTCAAGCCTGAAAAATAGAGTACAAGTATTCTCGCCGCCTGGTTACTTTAGTGCAGGATGAGCCAAATGACCGCTCACCCTGCTGCCGGACAAATTTTGGGCGGCAGTAAATACTATTCTCCTCCGAGTTGTAGCAACTTGGAGGGAGAAGTAATTTGTGGTCTGGCGATCGCCAGAAATTCCGATTTTACTGAAAATACTACAAAGACAAAATAGCAAATATAGAATTTGATAAATATATAGTTGGATGGATAGATGGAAGATAGATAGATAGATAGATAGATAGATAGATAGATAGATAGATAGATAGATCAATTTAAATATAAGCTGATTTAGAATTTGATGTGAACAACATATTACCAAAGAGGTAAGGAAATGTGTATTTACCTCTGTGCTTCATCACTTCTTCTTTAAGGCCTCTTTCACAGTGCGACATTAAAGTCACACGTTAAAACAACATTTAACGCAGAATAACTCACTGCAATGAAAAATCAATGCCCTGTTCACAGTGCACACGTTGCGTCGGTGTCTAACGCTGCACGTTAAGTGAGAGTACTGCATGCAGTGCGTTATACACATTATTAGCTGTGTTGGACTGTTTGCACATGCTCAGTAATGACTTGGAAACATACTTTTCATTACCTGTATGCTCTACTTTATGTGACCGTAATGGGGCATTAAGTTGCATTGCGACTTTTTTGGAGCATTGCGTTGTAATTTGCGTTGCGACTTTAACGTTGCATCAAAACGCAACGTCCTACTAGGAAAGAGGCCTAAAGGCTATCTCAGCTGGGGAAAAAGAGCTGAGCTTTACTTATCTGGAGCATCTTTCAGCACCTAGAACTCTATCTGGCCCAGCGCTGCAGTTCTATTGCCCTCCAGGGTGCCGCTGTCCCCTCTGTAAGATCGCAGACCCCAGCTGAGTTCGGGCTTCTGCACATGTGCGGGCATGTGCCCCTCATGATCAGGCTCCCATATCTGGGAGTGCGCTGTGTCTGCGCAGTTCACAAAAGCTACAGGAGCGTGATCACTAGATGCACATGGTCCAGCTGGGGTCGGCGATCTTATGGAAGGGACAGCAGCATGCTGGAGGGCAGAGGAACAGCAGTGCTGGACCAGATAGATTTCTAGTGGCTGGAAGAAGCCCCAGGTAAGTAAAGCTTAACTTTCATTCACAGTTTGGATATCCTTTTAGCAGGGCAGTTTCTAGGCTAAAATGCACCCAGTGCGAGAGTGTAAAAATTGCGCCCCCCCCCCCCCTGTGCCGGAGCCAGGTATAGGTGCCTGCAGTATAGGTTAGCTAGGTCTAGTTGCACTAAGTATAGGTAGTGGGCTATAGGTCCCCCCAGTATAGGTAGCCAGGCATAGGTGCCCCAGTATAATTGCCCCCAGTATAGATTAGCCAGGTAGGTGCCTCCAGTATAGGTATCCAGTATAGTTCAGGGGCGGACTGGCCAGGGGGGAAGGGGGGCAATCTCCCCCCAGGCCACCTTTCATTCAGTGATTTAGGGCAGGTCTGGTGTATTTGGGTTTGTTGTAAGGCAATGTGAAACTTGAGGCTAGCTGATAAAGTGCAATCAGTGGACAGGGAAGCTGGTAAATATACACAGCATGATGCAGAGCTTGCCTGGAGGTTCCGTGGGCAAACATCTGTCTGGTCTCTCCCTATTGTTATTATGACTGCATGTGTGGATAAGGTGTTATACAAGTTAAAGTTTTTGACAGTCCCTAGACTTCAGGAGGGCTACTTTCTGACTTGGGACAGGAGTCCTATTACAGGCAAGTAGCCTCTGTGTGATGTGCAATACAGATAAGCTCTCTGCTCCATCTTAGGCTATTCTCAATTTCTCTCTACTCCTCCTCTCTCTGGGCTAGTGCACGCCAAAATCGCAATAGCAATCGATAGCAATTTGTGAGTGTGATTTTGTGAAGCGATTTTCAGAGCGATTTTTTTTAATGAATTGCTCCAAAAAATGCTACATGCAGTGTGTAGCATTTTTTTGGAGCAATTCATTAAAAAATAGCTCTTAAAATCGCTTCACAAAATCACACTCACAAATTGCTAGCGATTGTTATTGCGATTTTGGCGTGCACTAGCCCAGAGAGGAGTGGAGAGAAATTGAGAATAGCCTGAGATGGAGCAGAGAGCTTATCTGTATTGCACATCACACAGAGGCTACTTGCCTGTAATAGGACTCCTGTCCCTGCCAGTCTCCCACACAAGTCAGAAAGTAGCCCTCCTGGAGTCTAGGGACTGTCAAAAACTTTTCAACTTGTATTATCCACACATGCAGTCATAATAATAATGAGAGAGACCATACAGATGTTTGACCACGGACCCTCCAGGCAAGCTCTGCATCATGCTGTGTATATTAACCAGCTTGCCTGTCCTCTGATTGCACTTTTATCAGCTAGCCTCAAGTTTCACATTGCCTTACAACAAACCCAAATACACCAGACCTGCCCTAAATCACTGAATGAAAGGCGACCTGGGGGGGATTGCCCCCCTTCCCTCCTGTCCAGTCAGTGTAGCTGTATACAGTGCTTCCCTGAGCTAATTACTCTGCAGTCCCCTGGGGAGAGGGAGGGAGAGTTCACAGCACCCTTTCGCTGGCTGCCGCACGGCTGCAAGGCCCCTAGAAACGGGCCTGCCTTTTAGCAACACTGAGAAAGACATCCCTTGGATGGCAGTATATGTCAATCCAAAACCTGCATATGCATTCAGCATTAAGGGTAGTTTCACACTGCGACATTTCAGCATGTTGCATTATAATGTGCATTAAACGCAACCAAAAACATTTGCGGTTGCAACTCAACACAGGCAAAAAAAGCAACCGACCGATGAACTCCTTCACTACTCAAAAGTGCAGCAACATTTATGATTCTAGCAATGCACTGCATGCTATGGGCTGTAACAACTGAATTCCTTTCCATTGCACTGCAACTGATGGTGTGAACAGTTTATAGACTTTGAATCACACCGCATTACAGTGTGCTAAACAAGCTAGCCATGGCATGTGCACTAATAACCACTGAAAGCTATATATAACGGTGTGTGTGTGTGTGTGTGTGTGTGTGTGTGTGTGTGTGTGTGTGTGTGTGTGTGTGGCATGTGCACTAATAACCACTGAAAGCTATATATAACGGTGTGTGTGTGTGTGTGTGTGTGTGTGTGTGTGTGTGTGTGTGTGTGTGTGTGTGTGTGTGTGTGTGTGTGTGTGGCATGTGCACTAATAACCACTGAAAGCTATATATAACGGTGTGTGTGTGTGTGTGTGTGTGTGTGTGTGTGTGTGTGTGTGTATACATACACCAGTGACCTAAGCCTTGCCGCGCACAAGCTGGTCCGTCCTGTGTCCTATGCCAATGGCTGTCAGTGCAGGACATGCGCAGTAGCACAAAAGCATTAACACAGGGATAGGACGCAGGGACACTTGCCTTTTATTTTATATACAATATATATATATATATATATATATATATATATATATATATATATATATATATATATATATCATATTCATCCAGTCTACCAGAGTTCATACTAGATTTTAGATTTGTGAAGGAGCACAACAGCCTGCGCTCCTGATTTGTATGATTCACTGCAGATCAGACAGGTTGGCATAGAAATATTCAAGCAAATTAAATATGTGTGACTCTCCTGATACAGTCACCTGTAGTTGTTAGCAGTCAGCCAGCTGCCTCGAAGCCATGCCATTCCAGCTGACTCCTGTATGGACCATCTAAAATGTAGCAGACAGATGGGTGACAGCTGTTACTCAGCCTTTGTCAGGCCATGGTAATCAATCTGACTCTCTTATGAACTGGCAACAATGTAATAGATAGATGGATAAAGCCAGCCAGTAAGCCTCCCTCAAGCCAATGTGCTAAATGACTTTTAAAGTAAACCTGAAGATAAAAAGGCATCCCCTGTTATCACACAACTAGTTCCACAAGGTTAATTCACCCTTCTAGTACTGATGGCTGTTCAGCCCTGATATCCCCAGACAGCCACATATCCTAGGCTTAAAATATGAATAACTGAGGAAATAGTGCTTGTCATTTCAATAGGGATCTTTGGTGGCAATGCAGTAAGTAACCTGGGTAACATGAGGGTCAAGGGTCATATTCAAATAGGGAAACTGAGTTGTGTTAGTAATTGCATGAAGATTAGAATGGAAGTGCTCTGAAACCAGACCCCACCTGCTATACATGTGACTCTAAATTGGCTGACAAGCCCTTTTCCTGCAGCTTTATGCAATCTAGGTGCTGCTTGGTTTAAAAGGGCTTGCATACTCATAATGCTCCTATTTTTATTCTTTTTTTCCTCTAGGTATGTCGTTTTTATGTTGTTGTTTTTTTGTGCCTCAGTGGCTGAGCCGCCTCAGGCAATGTCCTTCTATTACTGCTCTTTATTTCAGGCTAAGTTAGCTCCCAGTACATATTGCACACTGTGTCTTTAATTGGCTGAACAGCCCCATATATAGCAGGTGCGGTCTGATTTCTGACCGCCTCCATTGTAATCTTCATGCAATGAGTACATTACCCTTTTTCCCGAAACTGCAGTTAAGCAATAAAATGTTGGGTAACACTGGAGATAGGTTGGGGAGGGGATACAAGACAGCCTGCACCCGGCCTCCCTGCTAACATGTATTGCAATAGGTGGAACTGATATCTCTAATAAGGTAGCCATCAAAGGTGGCCACTAACTATACAATTTTCTGAATGATCATTTACAAACAAATGGAAATGATTGTATGGGACCACTAATGGACAAAAATCTCCTTACTAATTTGTCAGTTTAATCGGCCATCTGATCAAATTGTTTTGGAGCTTTTTGTCCATTAGTGGTCCCAAACGATAATTTATGACCCTTCGTACGAATAATCGTGTGCCTACAAAACAATTGTTTGGCAAATTGTATCGTTAGTGGCCACCTTAATGATACAGTTCTTTGGGCCATTGATCAGAAATGATTGTTTGGGCCCACTAATGGAAAGATAGCTGCTCTCCAATTTGGCCAATGATCCACCTGATGGCCCACGTGACTACGGCCCCTGCAGCGACTCCGAGAGAGATCTAGTCCTTACCACCACTACACATGCCTCTCCATCGCTGCTGCCAAGGGACCCCGACCCAGTGTCCCTGAGCACCTCCATCCATACACGCTCCATCAGCAATCACTCTGGACCCGGTTAAGTAGCTCGCAGGATGGTTCCTGGCGGGAGGCCCCACATCCTCTAGACATGCCGACCACATGGATGTCAAGATGCTGTCCACAAGTAATCTTTAAGGATCTTCAGCTCAGTCTTCTGGCCCTGCACCCACAGCAGCTCAGCCTATGCTCTGCAGGTCAGACAGACACCTTGGTCATCTACAGGGGAGACAGCCACCAGCGGAACACGTTGAATACAATGCTAGAGATTTGGGTGCAGCCAGCGATACCATAGACCATAATGGGAATTATGGCTATAGTGGCCCACTGTGAGTAAATTTGGCACGGTCAGAAGACGGTGCTGAAGTTACTTTTAAAACACTGTAATTTGTCCAGCTGAATTACATCATTCCCTATCATCCGAGTCGACCTGGAGGGGGAAAAGTAATTAACGCAGCCTGGACTGCCTCAGGAGCAGGGTAAGTCATATATCGGCTGTATCCTGCGCCCAGGTCCCCAGCGGCGATATCATACGTACGCCCACCAGCACGATCTGTGCCCCAGGGAAGTCAGGCCACCATCTCTGGCCCTGTCCCCCCTCAGCTGACTCTTGCACCAAAGTAGCCAGACGGCCACCGTTGCCTATGTCTTCAGATACAAGGCCCATCACCCATAACTTCTGTTCCAGGGAAGCTGGGGAACTCAGACCTTAATAGCTCCAACACTGTGTGCAGTTTGGGTCTACTGATTGATGGGGAATTAAACTTCAGGAATTAAATTTCAGCTGTTGTGAAACATTCCTTCTTTCACCTAAGGAATATTGCAAAAATTAAGCACCTTGTTCCTTCAGAGGATCTTCCAACTCTAGTTCATGCCTTCATCACCTCACAGCTGGACTATTGCAATGCCCTCTATGCAGACCTTCCAAATAAAAACATACACTGCCTGCAGCTAGTACAGAGGGGTCCAGTGAAAAATCCAGTGGGATAAAAAACGGCGCATGGAGACGCCGATAAAGTTATTTAAAATGCTATTTAGCATTTTATTCAAAGTGTGCTGCAGTTTACCCCTCCTGCTTGTTGTGAAGCCCCGCCATAGAGCCTGCAGACTTTGCCCCATAGTTCTGGTGCGGTTACCGCTCCTCTGTCTGACCAAAAATCATGGTGCACAGTGCAAGCTGGTCAGGCAGAGGAGCTGTAACAGCACCGGAACTATGGGGCTATCAGCGCACAGTCTTGCCTCTGCAATCATTGCAGCTGCAGGCACTTGCTAAGCCAATCATCCTGCAAAGTCTGCGGGCTCTATGGCGGGGCTTCACTACAAGCAGGAGGGGTAAACTGCAGCACACTTTGATTAAAACGCTAAATAGCGTTTTAAATAACCTGCGCCATTTTTTACAGTAAAAACGCTAAATAGCAGTTAATAAGATAACTGAATGCGGCACCATTATTGTACCTGCGGTGCTGTGCGCCATTATTATCTGCTCCGGTACAGAGTGCTGCCATTAGACTGTTAACAAGCCAACTCCAACCATTTCCATATTAAACCAATCCTTTGCTCACTACACTGGCTACCAATAAAATGGAGAATCCTTTTCAAAATTGACTTGCTAACATTCAAATCCATACATGACCTAGGCACTGGATACCTGTAAGGATTTGTTGCAACCGCATCACACCACCCACAACCTCAGATCAATAGGATCCAATAACTTGACTACGCCTAGAGTCCAACTGAAACCCTTTGGAGCCAGAGCTTTCTGTCATGCTGCCCTTACCCTGTGGAATGCCTTGCCAAACTTAATCAAGACAGCTCCAACCCTGGATATGTTTAACCCTCCTGGCGGTTTGCTAAAAAATCGCCAGGGGGCAGCAAATCTTTTTTTTTTTAATTTTTTTTTTTTCATGTAGCGAGACAAAGTCTCGCTACATGATAGCCGCTGCTCAGCGGCATCCCCCCAGCCCCTCCGATCGCCGCCGGCGATCGGCGATCAGGAGATCCCGTTCAAAGAACGGGATCTCCTGGAGGGCTTCCCCCGTCGCCATGGCGACGGGGCGGGATGATGTCACCGACGTCAACGACGTCGTGACGTCATAGGGGATTCCGATCCACCCCATAGAGCTGCCTGGCACTGATTGGCCAGGCAGCGCACGGGGTCTGGGGGGGGGGGGGGCGGCTGCGGTGCGACGGATAGCGGCGGATCGGCGGGTAGCGGCGGCGATCGGGCACTGCACGCAACTAGCAAAGTGCTAGCTGCGTGCAGCAAAAAAAAATTATGCAAATCGGCCCAGCGGGGCCTGAGCGGTGCCTTCCGGCGGCATAGCCCGAGCTCAGCTCGGGCTTACCGCCAGGAAGGTTAAATCAAAACTAAAGAGCCACCTGTTTAGTCTGACATTTATGATCACATAACTTTTTCCCCTGCACACATCACTATGTACTGATCTGAGACAAGCTTATGCACTTTGGGACCTATGGGAGAAAAGCGCTTTACAAATGTTTAGTTGTTATTGTTCTTTATAGTTTCTTTATAATATACACTACCTGCTCCAGCTTGGTCCGTTGTTGTTTAACCTATTTTGGTTCCTGGACGTAGAAACTATGTCCAGGAACCATGCGCGCTACCGCGCGCTCCCGCGGCCGATCGCGCGCGTGCACACGCACTCCCGACCGCGGATTCGGTAGCCAGGGAATCAATGTATCGGGCTATGGTGCCCGATCACTGATTCCTCTCCCCCGCTGAAAAAGCGACAGCTTCTCTCGGAAGCTGCGCCTTTTCTGGCCGTTCCCTCGCCGATGCGTCACTCTAAGCGTGTGTTACGCTTAGAGTGACGTCATGTAAACAAACTCATGGCCGCCATCTTGTGGCCAAAAAGTAATACTACAACTGAAATTAAAAATAAATTAAAATGAACACACATTTACATTAAAAATCTATTGTTTACCTCCCACCCTCCCAAAACTACCCAAATAAAATGTTTACTATAAAAAAAAACAATTACAATAAAAAAAAACAACATGTAAATATTTACCTAAGGGTCTAAACTTTTTAAATATCAATGTAAAGATGAAATATTTCTATATTTTTTTTTTTAACTTGTTAATAGTGATAGATGCAAAATGGAAAAAATGCACCTTTATTTCCAAATAAAATATTGTCGCCATACATTGTGATAGGGACATAATTTTAACGGTGTAATAACCGGGACATATGGGCAAATACTATACGTGAGTTTTAATTATGGAGACATGTATTATTTTAAAACTATAATGGCTGAAAACTGAGAAATAATGAATTTTTCCATTTTTTCTTATTCTTCCTGTTAAAATGCGTTTACAGTAAAGTGGCTCTTAGCAAAATGTACCCCCCAAAAAAAGCCTAATTGGTGGCGGAAAAAACAAGATATAGATCAGTTCATTGTGATAAGTAGTGATAAAGTTATAGGCTAATGAATGGGAGGTGAACATTTCTCACGTGAAAACCACGGAACCCTGAATGGGTTAATATGTTTTGCTAGTTCAGGTGTATTGCCCAATCAGTAAACATATACATACATGAGTCGCACAACAATACATATTCCTAGAAATATACATACTGTATGACACAATATGATTAAGAGATCTTTCACAGTATAAAAATCAAGTGGTCATGAATTGTTACTTACAGTTCTGCCCGCTATGATGTTGACCCTGTTAATTATGCTGAATAGAGCAGCACACACAAATGAATGCAGCAGTGCCATCTCAAAGCACACTACAATGCAGCACTATAATGGGGGCGTCAGGGATTACTTTTTATGCAATGTGGTCTGATCTTCCTCCATATCATACAGTATAGACCAGATTTACTAAGACATCTCCAAGTGCCTCCTGATTTACAAACACATCTCCATGCATCTTTGCTGGGGATCTCACAAGGTACTCATCAAATCTAGACTGGATTAAAAAAAACAAACTGCTGCTTCAATTTTTGTTTATAAAAAATATGTTTCCATTTCAATATACAACCATCTATGAATTATGACCAAGTAAACTGAGATTGCTGTGTTTTTTTCAGCCTTAGCAACAGTACTCTCTGTACAGCTGCTATAAGACTTTCTAGGAACTACCGCCTACAGGAGTAATTAGCCACATAAGGCAAAGGAGCTTTGTTACGGATATACGGATATCTATCTGTCTATCTATCTATCTATCTATCTATCTATCTATCTATCTATCTATCTATCTATCTATTAAAAGATTGTGGTTCTCACCCGTAACACTGACACAGTGGGGATTTCTGGAAGGTTAGTAAATAAACAGTTGTGTGATTTCATTCTCATGTAGGCACCCCCAGTGATATTTTTTTCTTCTAATAAGCTTAGGCTGTGATAGATTTATTTTAAAAAGGATACTCTTGCTGTGCATGCTGCATGCAGCTGCAGCCACACCACTACTACTTTAGCCCTGTTCAGACTAGCCGTTTTTCCAGAACGCGTACGGGCAGACTTTGCGCATAGAAACAGCTACTAATGTTTTCTAATGGCCTCGTTCACATGTATGCGTATGCGACGCATACGTTTCTCATCCGCATTGCTGCGCGCAGTTCTGTGCGTCACGCACAGAAACGGACGTAATGAAAGTGTATGGATGAGTATCAAAAACGCGTACTATTGCGTTTTTTTGCGTACGTTTCTCTCTGCGTTTCCCATAATTCTTTTGTTTCCTGTGTGAAAAACGCAATAGAAAACGCATTTGAATGCAAGAAAAACGCATACAAACGCATGCGTTTTTCAACTTGCATTTTTTTGCATCTCTATATGTTCCGCAAACGCGCATAGTCTGAACAAGGCCTTAAGGTTTCCTTTACAGTAGGTGTGCCCATTAATAGATTGTGATCTAAAGGTAGAATCCAAAGGTCTTCTGGGTAGATGCCACACCACCCGCCTGAGTGACTTATGCATCGTACTCTGTTTCCTTGACTTGGATGAGCTTCATGCCATCTGCTGTCCTGAAGCTTTCCATAGCAGTGTAGAGGATTATGATGTTGCAAGGTGGTGATCCATACATTTAGGAGCATTATGTGTTACAGCTGATTACAATCTTACTGGACACTAATCATGATATTTTAAGTATGATATTGTGGTCAAGTACTGTTCTATTTGGCTTACTGAGGAGGACTCTATGATATGCTTCTAATTGGCTGGCAGCTTATGGTATTGACTAGTCACTTGCATCTGTAGGTAGAATCCATCTGGTAGAGCATTTTCAATTCATAATTTTCAAAGTAGCTGGCAAGCTAAAAAAAATTGTGCATGCCTCTGCTTTACAGGGACATTACCATTAAAATACACAAATAGGCAATGTATACTGTATTTGCTTATTAATGTGTTTGAGTGTAATATTGTATGTGCTAAGGAATGCCTGATGCTAATCTTGATCTTCCCTATCATAATGCTGATTGGGGAATATCAGCAGATTCCTCACCAGGCATTTTAAACTCTTATTAGATTCTAGAAACAGAATTTGTTACAGTGGTTTGTATTGCCTGATATATTGCAGAACCATGGTTCCTTCTTTCACCCGGCCTGGCCTTCAAATGTTCTGCCTCACCCAATCACTGTCCTGATCAGTTTTCTCTTATAATAATTTTTTTCATTTTTTGGGGCGTCAAGAGAGAAGATTACAGTCAGATACAATCAAAAGGTTTAAATGGTGTGCAGGGTATGGCCACTTTCAGGTCCCTTCAACAACTTAAAGACCGCCTCACGCCAATGGGCATGACCGTGGCGGCAGCCCCAGGACCACCTAACGTTAATTGGTGTCAAGTCCTGGGGTTGCAGTTTCCCGGGGAACGGCCGCACGCATGCGCGATTGTTCCCTGCCACTTCACGGAACGGAGTTCTGCGATTAGCCTGCTAGCCACCGATCGCGGCTATCTGGCTGCTTGTAAACGTAGCTCCGGTCCCTGCCCCCATCCCTTCCCTCCAATCAGCGGAGAGGGAAGTCCCTTACCTCTCCGCTGATTGGAGGGAAGGGATCGGGATGGGGGCAGGGACCGGAGCTACGTTTACAAGCAGCCTGCGTCCTGCAGGCGGGGACCGGAGTTCTGCAGGAGGCGGGGAGAGCAGCAGACTGACACTATAGAGATAAACACAGCCCGCTGCGACACGCTGTGTGTCGACAACGAGGCTGTGATTTATGAGGGATTGCAGAGTGCAGGGGGACCTTAGGGGGGTTTGGGATAGCAACAGAGGCTGGGCTGTATAGGCAGATCCAGCCTCTGTATGCAGATAACATTCTTCAAACTCACCTCAGATTCTCTTTAAGACCTATATTGCATTACCCTATTTTACCACAAGGGGGCACAAATGCAATGAAAGTCTATGGAGACTTTCACACTTATTGTAGTCTGTTGCTGGGCGCTGGAAATATCAGAGGCTGTTACTGTCTTTTACTGTGCTTTGATAAAGGGGACCCTATGCGGCCCTAAAACAATAGTCAGCTTTACACTATTGCCGATCTAATGGAATAAAAGGCAAATCTAACTATTCTGGTGTGCTAAGCTGCTTTGGACTTTGGAAATATTAGAGCTGATGTAAGGGCTGCAGCATATTACCACAAGCACTGCGCTTAACACACAGTGCTAAGGCCGGGTTTCCACTGCTGCGAATCCAGGCCGATTCCCCGCCCACGAATTCGGATGGATTTCAGCAGCCTATAGAAGTCTATGAGAGCCATCCGAATTCGTGGCCGAGGAAAAATCTGAGGCCCTGCAGCATAATTTTGTGCGTAGCTGTCCGAATCCCATAGCCGCGCATAGCGTGGCTAGAGGGATTCGGCTGCGAGAGGCAACAGCAGTGCCAGCATCGCGTCTCGCAAGACGCATGCCACCGCACAAATGGAAACCTAGCCTTAGGGTAATGGAAATCTATAGACGATGCACATAGTGTAAATGAGTGCGGTGCATCATGCCGCACATGCGCGGACAGACGGGAATCCCAGTGATAAACTTCCTGCCCAGCAGTCACAAGTGGGGGACAGCGCTATGCATATGACCCTGTCGGCGCACTCCGTCGCAGGGTCATAAGAGTGAGTTTTTTTGTGGTGCGATGTGGCAAGAACATCACACCGCAATGCAAAAAAACAAGTATAAAACCTGCATAAATGATTCATTATCTATGCAGATCAGTCCAGGCCATCTTCAGTGGCATTAAGGGCCACATTTTTTCCTGTCCTCGACGCTAGAGGGATTAATGTAAAATGAACACATTTTCACAGAGTTACAGTGCGAACCTTAACATATCCAGGCCTTAGAAATCCCCCTTCCAAATGTATACTAGCTTCTCAGTATGTCCCTGCTTTATCTCTCCCTCCACCACACACATCCTTTATCGTGTGCCTGTTGTTATTATCATTGATTTATAAAGCATTATAATGACACCCTCTGTGATGATAATAAACATGCTCTGTGTGCCCTGTTAACTATGAAAATGCTTTATCGGCCATGATAAAAATAAAGAAACTTCATGTGCTCGCTGATTACTATAAAACTACTCTGTGTGCCCCAATAATAAAGATGCTTTCTAGCGCCCCACAATATAAATAAAGAGACTTCATGTGTCAACCTAATTAACGGTGGAGTTTGAGTTGTGGAGTCATATGCACATTTTAGGTGCCTGTAGTTGGATTCAGGGTGGACAAAAATGTACTAACTCTGACTCCGATTTGAGTTATAATTAAAAAAAAAATACAATATGTTAAAATGTCCTAATTTGCAGAAAACGGGTATAATAAAGTACTTTTCTGCTGTAAAATAAAGCCCATTGCATAATTGTTTTTATTAATGTGACATCCAGCTAAGATATTATGCAACCTGGCATTTATACATAACTTTCATCTGGATTATAGTAGGTTACAATATAATATGTTGTAGAGAGTACCAGAAATTGTAGTAGAGAGTACCATAAACAGAGGAATTGGAGTAGAGAGTACCAGGAATTGTAGTATATGTAGGATATATTAGTACTGTATAATCATGATCAAATTATAGCAACTAGGAACATCCTTAATAATTTATCAAAATTATTTGTTTCACAAGACAAATGAGTTGATGAGTGGATTTGGTTGTCTAGCTGACATTTACTCCTGTTTTATTCAAAATAACCTGTTTGAACATATTCATTTATTTTGCCAAGTACAAACTGGGGGTTGTACCCAGAAATGGTTTTGGCTCATACAGGTTCTGAAAGGATGGAGGGGATACTGTTCGAAAGCCAAGAGCCGTAGTATTGGCAGCCTCGGCTCTTGGCTTACGGACGTTATCGTGGTAAAATTACATTTGCGTTAAAATAGTGCAATTTTACAGCTATTTTAATGTAAGTCAATGGGAGCATTTTTAAAAAAGCTCTCAGAAAGCTCTGGAGGCCAAAAAGCACTCAGAAAAGCGCTTATAGTGTGTACAGGCCTGGTAACGCAGGCGCGCGTTGTGGATAAGTGTTACATGCTGAATGACAGAAGACTGTGATTTAAGGCACATTGCTTTTGTAGAACGGAATATCCCCAGAATGTAGCTTTTATTGACGAGGTTATTTGGTGTTGCCGCAGTTGTCATGCATCTGACTTCTGCATAGCAATAACACTGTACCACCACAGATGAGGGTTTTTTTTGTTGTTAGGGATGGTCAATGACATGCAAATAATTCTGAGTTCATGCAGTATTTAAGTTTTGCGGCTTAACAATGGACCAACTGAACTCCACCTTGACTGGTGCATAAATTTGCGTACAAAATTCTGCATAATTCTGCATGAATGTTCAATTATTACATCTCATTGACCATCCCTGGTAGTTGTGTTGAAGTAAATGGTTCAGCATGGCACACCATTCCCGAAGGCTCGGGTATAATACCGGTTACAATAACAGTTGCCTGGCAGTCTTTATTTGGCTGCAGTAGTATCTGAATGACACCAGAAACAAGCATGCACCTAATCTGGTCAGATCTAACAATAATGTCAGAAACACTTGATCTGCATCTGCTTGTTCAGGGTCTATGGCTAAATGTATTACAGGTAAAAGATCAGCAGGATAGCCAGCCTCCATATACCTCTTGCTTTAGTTGTCCTTTAATCACTTTAAATGTTTATTAAATGCATTCAAAGTCAACACATAACGCTTACCGTACCTATTTTTTTTGAATGACAATTTAGCAAATGTATAGATGTTCCCCAATGTTGGTGGCGTCCCTTTCAGTGATCCAGCTACTAATTTAGTTCCTGCTTTGAACTGCAGCAGGGGTCTGTACTGGGTCCAGTGCTCTTCAATTTATTTATTAATGACCTAGTAGATGCAGTGGTGAGCAATGTTTCTATTTTTGCAGATGATACAAAATTGTGCAGAATCATCAACTCTCAGGAAGATAGTGTCATATTGCAACAGCATCTGGATAGGATGGCTATATGGGCACATTCATGGCAGATGAAATTCAATGTTGAAAAATGTAAAGTCATGCATTTTGGTCGTACCAATGGTCTAGCACCATACAAAATAAATGGGATACAGTTGGGGACATCAAACTTGGAGAAGGACTTAGGAGTACTCATCGACAACAAGTTAAATAATCGTACGCAATGCCAAGCCGCTGCAGCTAAAGCGAACAAAATTTTGGTATGCATTAAAAGGGAAATAAAAACTCGAGATGCTAACATAATATTGCCCCTGTTTAACTCTCTAGTAAGGCCACATCTGGAATATGGAATTCAGTTCTGGGCACCACATTACCGGAAAGATATTGCAGTTTTAGAGCAGGTGCAGAGACGAGCAACAAAATTGATACGTGGGACAGAAGGTCTCGCTTTCCAAGAAAGGTTAGATAAACTGGGTTTATTTAGTCTAGAGAAAAGACGCCTTAGAGGAGATCTAATTAACATGTATAAATACATCAGAAGGCAATATAAAAGGGTGGCGGATGAGCTTTTTGTCCCTAGGCCTTCTCAAAGGACTAGAGGACATGATCTGCGCATGGAGGAAAAACGTTTTAGCCATTTATTTAGGGAAGGGTTCTTTACAGTAAGAGTGATTAAGATGTGGAATGCTTTGCCACAGGAAGTCGTTATAGCAAACTCTATACCTGCATTTAAAGGGGGCTTAGATGCTTTCCTTGCGTTGAAAGACATCCATGGCTACAATTACTAGGTTATGCCTAATGATGTTGATCCAGGGATTTTATCTGATTGCCATCTGGAGTCGGGAAGGAATTTTTCCCTTTTGGGGCTAATTGGACCATGCCTTGTGGGGGTTTTTTTGCCTTCCTCTGGATCAACAGGGATATGTGAGGGAGCAGGCTGGAGTTGTACTTTGTACGGGTTGAACTCGATGGACATATGTCTTTTTTCAACCAAAATAACTATGTAACTATGTCCTAACTAGAGGCAATGTGTCTGGATATATGTGTTTTTTTCTCATCTATAGATCTGTCCATACCTATTTATTTTTTTTGTATGTCCTTACATGTTTTCTGACACTCACTATGCCCACTCAAATGCATTTTAAAAAGTGTCCACTGACCACTCATGACCATGCCCACTGGTATGCATTAAAAAAGTCTGTTACCAGCAGCAATAAATACAATAAATTGGAATGTGAAACACAGATGGCATGTGGGAAAAATGCAGTGAACAGAAAAACATATGAGAAATGAACAAGACCATTAATTAACATGGGCTGTCAGATCAGTTTTAATGCATTTCTGCTTATGGAAAAATAGAATTACCTAGTGTGAATTGTAGTTGAACTAGTGTGAATTAGGTCCCACCCTGAACCTAACACTAAAGCATCCAACACTGCGGCTACTGTGGACACAAAGCAGTGCACCTACCACTACAACATCTGTAACCGGAGCAGTCCTTTTCAGCGCAAGATTTGGGTGCAGCCGGCGCCACCATAGACTATAAAGGGTATTACTTCAGTGAGTAACATCGGCTCCGTCAGAAGACAGAGCCGAAGTTGCTTAAAAAACACAATAATTCGGCCTCCAGCAATCGCTGGAAGCCGAATTATATAATTCCTCCACTATCCATGGCGGCCTGGAGAGGGAATAGTAATCAACACTGCCTGGACTTGTGCAGAAGCAGGAACAGCCCAAGTCTACCGGCGCCGATTTCATATGTATGCTCTGTAACTGCAGCAGGTACTGAGGAAGTGCACCTACCATAATACCATCTATAATTTCCCTGAAAACTGGGGAAGGGCACCTACCTCCGCATCATTCATAATTGCAGGTAGACTTAACACTGTTGAAATGCATCTACCACCACCATAACATCCATAACTGCAGGTTGCCTGAGCACTGGGGAAGGGCACCTTCCACCACACCATCCATGACTGCAGGTAGACTAAGCAGTGGGGAAATGCACCTACCACCAAAACATCAGTGACTGCAGGTAGACTGACCATTAGAGAAGTATACTTACCACTAATACCACCAACACTGTAGGTACCCTGGCCTAGCAGTACTGCACTCATACCCCCAGCACTGCATGTACTCTAACCACTGAAAATGTCTGCCTACCACTAATAATACCTCACAAAAATGTAGATATCCTGGATTCTAAACAGCAGTCATAGCAGAGTCATCTGGCTTTCTCTCACACAATAAACATGAGCAAATCCCTGAAGACAACCACACCTAAGCAGGTGCTAATAGCACTTGAGAATCACAAGAAGTGGCTTACTAAGGAGATGAGCTTTGATGAGCTGTGAACTTTTCACTTCAAACCCCTAATCAGGCACACTTATTTGCACCCAACTGCATGCTTGAAAATAGCAGTTTAATAGCTCCGTTCTCTTCAACTCCTTACTCCTTTAGCAAGTTTCTTCTACAGATTACCACACAGATAAACTGGAAATTTGCAGCATTGTTTTTCAGTAAAGCGTTGAGCTGAAACATCTCATCTCTGCTCTTTGGGTTTGCAGTTATATGCTTTACATTTTCTCCAGCACACGCATGACTTGTCCCCCCATTTGTAACTATTAATAGGAAAACACTGCATGCTCTTTTCCCTTAAAAAAGCAGTATGTTAAAAAATGCAATGCAGTGCACACAAATGCAACACATACAGTAGGTCTTCTGAATGGGTCTATATTGAAGTCTATAGGCTTGATTCACAAAGTGGTGCTAACAGTTAGCAACCTGGTGAAAAGCCCCTTATCACGCCTAAACTCAGTTTAGGCGTGATAAGTTTAGGCATGATAAGTTTAGGCATGATAAGTTTAGGCATGATAAGTTTAGGCGTGATAAGTTTAGGCGTGATAAGTTTAAGCACCAACGGGGTTAGCACCGCAATGCACAGCTGATCAAAGTTTTGCGCTAGCAAAGTCTGGTGCACTACGCATAGAGTTTAATGGCGCTGCTTTGCGTGCGGGACTTTGCGCGCGATCTAAACTTATCTAAACTTATCACGCCTAAACTGGCTTTTCACCAGCACCACGCTGGTGAATGGTTATCACGCCTAAAGTCTTTTACTGGGTTAGCACCGCTTTGTGAATCGAGCCCTATGTGCTATATTTTTGAAAATGCATACAAAAAGGAATAGCGTGAATGCGCGCCCTTGCTGTACATTGTTCATTTGAGCGCCTTAAATTTGTTGTAGTTTAGGACTCTCTGTACCTCATTAATCATTACATATTTCCTGATTAATAATAAAACTATAAATAGATGTACATCCCAAAAATATCTGAAGGTGAAGAAAAAGAGAAACCACAGATGAGAAGCCTCTGAGTGCAGTATCTCAAGGAACTGTTGACAAATGTAGTCAAAACAGGATGCGTATAAAGACGAGTCACTTTTATAGATATTTGTTCCAATAGTGTCAGCACTCAAACGGTATCCAGGGGTGATATATCACACAGTCTCTATATCACGATCACTCCATACAATCAAGATGCTTTCCTGTGTGGACAGCCCTCAGGCGAGGTATGCATAAAAAGAAAAGAGAAAACAACACATAGTGTAATACCGCCAGGTTCCTGTTTGTAACCTCCACCTTTCCGTGCAACACACCTCACCCTAGTGTAGCACACTGCAAGACAAATATAATGCTCTCACCAGATGTGGTGGCTGCTCGGTCACAAACAGCAATAAAAGCCTGCTTTATATAGCCAATCGATCAAGCACGTTCTGCCTCGGCTGCAGTAGCTTCTGATCCTGGGGACACCTCTAACCTCCCATGTATGGGAAAAAATAGCAAAACATAGTGCAGTATCTTTAAGGCTTTATGCACCTCCACCGTCTCCCAGTGCAGGCACGGCACTTGTGCACTTCACCCTGGGTGTGGTCCACAAGTAAACCAAAGCGCTCACCAGATTATGATGCTGTCCATTCACAAACAGCTCAAATGTTTTACATAGGTTTCCTTAGGTCTTCTGACCACCAGCTTGCCAGTTCAATGCTCCCTTAAAAACTAAACAGATACTTCCATTGCGCAGTAAAATTATAGTATATTGTTCCAAATATATAAAAGCGTTTTTTAAAATCCAGCGTCCTAGATCCAAATGGCATGCCTCCTCTGTGTGCCGCCCTCTAGCTCCGCCCAACACGTTTCGTCCGTAGACTCAGCAGCATCAAATTAAGTGTACCATCAAGTAGGGTAAAAAAGTTACATAAAACTTATTTACATTTGTAAATATTTCTTACACTACCTAATACTCTGATTGTGTGCTGCATATGGGAATACTAATGCGAATGGAAGTGTGATATGTGCTTCCACTGCAGCCACTAGGTCTCCTCTGCCAGAAGACCAAGACAGAAGCAGAGGAGACCTAGTGACTGAAGGACATCAGGGATCAGACCCTGCAAGAGGTAAACCCCATCACTACTACCGCTGATCTCTGGGTCTATTAAAGGGAGGCGACAGCCAGAAGAGCATGGGACAGGTACTCTGGTAGAGGGGGGAGGCAGAAGTTCAGGCCCCTCGGCAATCATGGGGGCTGCTTCCCCATAGTTATGCCAGTTATGTTGTCAAAATAGAAGGTAAATGACAGACGTTTGGATACAGCAAAATTGTCAGCACTGATGAGGATGCAATTATGGTGAACTGTAACACCCAGAACTACTATTGTACAGATCGGGTGTTTGTTGTATCTGTCCCATGGATTGCTATAACAGTCGGCATGGCAATGGCAAAACGTTTTTCTTAGTTACCTCTTCCCACAGCTGCCTCCCCCCTTTCTCCATGGTTGGCCAGTACACAGCACTCCCCCACCACCCCATGCAGAGTATAACAGCAGTGTATATTTATATATGTGATGTGGCATTGGGAGCCGTGTATGCAGCATAGAGAATGTGGCTGCCTGGAGAAAAGGAGACCTGAAGCAGCGCTCCTAAGGGGGAATATACACTGCTTCCACTGCAGTTACTCTACAAGTTGGGAGGAGTCATGGGGGCTATTGTTACTTCCCTGGCATTGGCCAAGTACTTCCTGTTGCTAGTACCATAATCTCAGTTACCTGTTAATATATATATATATATATATATATATATATATATATATATATATTTGTTAGGTGTACTCCATAATTGTGAAAAAATGCTTTTCAAACATTCCTTGGAGTTTTTATAATACTTATTCAGATTACATTATGTATAATGTATCTCTTTTTTTTGGCTCAAAACTTACTTAGATTGACTTTGACAAACGTAAGTACCCCCTGTGGCCTGGTACAGTACCCCCTGGGATACGCGTACCATGTGTTTAGAACCTAGGGTCTAGAGAATCTAGAATTCTAGACAGATAGCGTGCCGTTTGGTGGTAAATGATTGCAGCATTAGCTGGATTCATATTAGAACAAAGTGTATGTTTCTGAAAGGTTAACAAATTCAGAGCTGTAGGATTGCAGTCTGATGTACGTGCCCACAGTGAGAACTTGATTTTAATAACCCTGTACCGTGTTAGATTTGTTTAAAAAGAAATTCTTAGGCCTCTTTCAGATAGATGGCTTATCTGCACGCTTGTTGGGAATGTATGCAACAACACAACCACTAATTAACCTTTCAGCAACTCTCACTATGATCTGATATAGCCTGGAGAGGGTGCCTCTACATTAGATAATTATGAATAAATTCATAAGGGGCCCAATATGGTGGCAAGGAAATGGAATGCAGAGCAGGGGCAGCATTATAAATTGCCTTCATCCCCCAGAGCGACATGTCCTCCTCACTCCTCTCCTCACTGTAGCCACTGTAGAGCCAATCTCTCTGCCGCTCTTGATACAGGTCTCATGACATCAGGGACGGATCTAGGGGGAGGCAAGCGGGTCTCTTGCCCCAGGCGCAGTTTGTTGAATTCTTAAAAAGGCGGCAAAATGTGGATGGGGAATGGCAGTTTAGGCGCCAAAACCTGACCTTGCCCCAGGCGCAACTTGGGGCAACTTGGTCTAGATCCATCCCTGCATGACATGCTTAGATGGGAGCTGCAGGGAGATTGGCTGCATGGAGGGAGGTGGACATGTCACACTGCTAGATGAAGGTAATGTTATGCTGCATTGCCTCTGGACTGGGCCCCCTTAGCCTTCCTCACAACAGTGGGGGTCATGGGGGCCATTGTTACATTACCGGCATGGTGGCTAAGTGGAGAGTATTGACAGTCACCGTGATGCTGATAATTCCGACTTGTGTGCAAATGTAATGCAATTTATTTACAGCTTGGAATAAGGCCAATCAAAATCGGTAAGTGCATTTGACTTGGCCAGTTCAAGATGCCTACAATTTGCACACAATTTGTGTGTGCAGGGAAATTGTTAGCATCTCACTGACCATCTCTAGTAGCTGGCATCTTCACCGTGCAAAGCGAGAGTCCCAGGTTAGATTTGCAGCCAGGACATGCATGGACATTGTATCCTGTCCCTGTGCTTGGGCGGGTTTCCTTCCACATCCCAAAAATCTACAGGAAGTTTAACTGGCTCTCCCATAATGCATGCCTAAACTAGGAACATTAGCTTATCGGCGCCTCTGAGGGACCGTTAATGACAGGAATTTGTTAAACATACTCTGAAAAGCACTTCAGAAAATGTCAGTGATTTCAATATACATCAATTAGCCGCAATTATGATCATGTCAATTTATCTTCATCCCAAATGCCCATGTGGAACCTGCAGATTGCATCCATATCTTCAGGTGATGCTTATGGTCAGAGTATCTGTCTGAGTTGTCTGACTCCTTGTAAATTGACCCTCGTGTCCATAGGTTATTCACTTTTTGAACAATATTTTCATTTATACAAAACTGACATAAAAACAATATGGCTAAGAAAACCTACCAACCCTTTCAACATTAAATCTGCTAGATGGGTAGAGAGAAGTAGAGTTGCACTTTAAACAAATGATGCCTGACAGCATATTGTACCATTCTCTGATGTTCCACTGCCAAACATACACATACGTTCCATGGTGGGTTTAAAGCCTTTCATTAACCATAATAACTGTTAGAAGTGTGTCTCTTAAGCTCCCCATTCCACTATCATCTTATGAACAACAAATGTCATTTTACACGTCAGATCATTTTTAATATGTGAGGATTTACTCTAAATAAAAAAAAAACATGCATCGCAATGTGTGAATTCACATCAAGCCAGTGAAGGCAGATAAAAGAATGAGACAGGCTATCTAATGAGAGAGAGAAAATCATAGTGGCATAGTCATGAGAATCTAAGTGGAGGGTAGCTCCATCTTGTGCTGAATGTGTCTCACACTGAGGCGAGAAACCATCAGACCTGTCACACAAATTGAAGATAGAAAATGTGCTGTTTCCATAGAAACAGCCATTAAATGAGGCCTGCCAAGGCAGGAAGCTGGCACACCAGATATATATTTGTGATAGATATGGACCTATATGTTTGTAATATGATGAATATATATATATATATATATATATCATACTGTACACAAACATACATATACAGTAAATATCCGCCTGGATAGAGCTGTATGAAGAAGTTGATGTGATTATCTGAAAGAAATTATTATTAGAGAGGCAAGAAAAATGCATCACAGAAAAAACAACGAACAAAACTGCCATCAAAACACAGTATGCAGGGGACACATTTTAAGGCAGTTCTCCATCTGTTAAACATAAACCATGAATAACCATGGATACAATTATAACTGTATATCCTCAAAGATTTTTGATTGGAACATCAAGAGATGACTATTTCTAGCAATGGTAGTACATGGTATGTTTTCATGACAAATTCAGAAACACAGCACTGCCAGGAATGGGTTAGATTTGCAATTGCGAGTATGTATGTAGGTGTTTTAATGGTACATCTTCTAGAATTAACCCACATGATTATGCACCCAATGCCTTCGACGATTAGTGAGGCCTGCAACATGTGGCACCACATCCTGTCACACAGAGCCTTGACAAGCCAGTGTAATGTACAGCAGGACCCCTATGCTATAGCCTGAGACACAAAGGCTGAAGCCTGTACCCCACATTATATTGTGTTATGTACTCATGCAAAATGATAAGTTGTGGTATTATCAGTGGCAATTAAATCAGAAGAACAAAAATGAGTCCACCACACTAAATAATGTGTCACATTACACATTGGGAAATACTGACACACACATACATACATATAACATGTGTGTATGTATATATATATATATATATATATATATATATATATATATATATATATATATATATATATATATATATATATATCAGCATCTCCAGCTAATGGCACATTCTTTGTGATGCTTGCAGCTGCAGCATGTTCTGATAGCGGGCAATCTTCATCTTCTACAGCCTTGCTATATCAAATCCATTACAACCACACAACTGTACAAAAATCATTTCACTGCAATTTAGACATTTTCCTAAATAATGTGTAATTATTGGACTCTTGAGATGTTAGTAAATATTAAATAATTTATTGATATGATGTCACCAGATTCAGCACTAGTAAATATGAATTCCTATATAAAATGACAAATAATTTCTGTTGCGCATTGGATTACAGATATCCAATATCCTGCTGGGGAAAGGGGCTGGGAAGGCATGGTGGTACTGCTGTTCCATTAATCATCTTGCATAGACTTCACTGAAGATAGCCAGCATAACCAACATTATCTCCTTCAGTAACATGCTAAACCGCCTTCGAAAAATATTGCTGTGGATATTTACCTTCAGGATACCCCTTCCAGCTGCATCTGCTCTGTTTATTGCTTTCAAGGTAGGAAGGATCTTCAGATGCTGCGTGTGTTTTCACTTCCAGTCTTAGCTATCCTTATGCCAAGTCCAGTCTTTAGTGACACCCACACTGCCTTGTTTGCTTGGCTCTGCAGCCTGTACTCTCCCTCTGTCCTCTCTGGAAGATGTGAGTGGGATGCTGAAGCAGTGAAGGGAGGGAAGGATGGGAGGAGGGGCAGCCTCCATCTCTGAACCTCCTGCTTTGCAATCACACACACACACACAAGCCGTGTAAAGTTGGGGGCAGTGCCAGCCAGTGGCAAGCAGACATTACTGCATAACTGTACCTGAAGATGCTGTGCAGGATGCTTTTCATGCCAACCTGTTTCACAGATTTTGTCACGATACATGTGCATCTACACCTATATGCTGTTTAGATGCACATGTTTTAAAATAAAGTAATGTTTTATGTGCTCACAATGAAATGCTGTGCTTCAGCTATCCTAAGTTCAGCAAATCGTTGTCAAACACTACAATAAGGGTCTACAGTAGAACAGTTCCATTTAACTAGGTTCAGGATATTATAGTGACGTAAGTAAGCCAGGGATAGAATTTGCCATACTCGTGTGCGTTTTGCGGTAATACACTTGCACGGACAGCCCAAGTGAATTCATGGCCTACCTCAGACAGCACCTCCTGCCCTGATCCTATCCCTGGCATCCCTCCTCTGCTCTCCTATGACTATAGTTGACCACACACAATACAATCTTAATTGTACAATGTTGTCCAAACTTACCACTGTGATGCAATACAAGAGTCTACATGCAACCCTGTTTTCAACAAAGTTGTAAAACATTATAATAATAATTCCAGTATTTGTCTAGCGCTTTTTTGTCTGTGGGACTCAAAGCACTTGTGAGGCAGCCACTAGCGCGCGTTCAGTAGACAGTATCAGTGTTAGTGAGTCTTGCCCATGCACTCCTTACTGAATAGGTGCTGGCTTACTGAAATAGGAAGAGACGAGATTTGGTTCCCCCATGTTACAGGCAGAGCCCTTAACTATTACACTATCCAGCCACTTATAAAAACCATATGCAGTGAGAATGACAACATGTGAATTGTTTAAACTGAGTAATTGTATTGTTTTATGAAGAATATTTATTCATTTTATACAGTGTCCACAATTTTTTTTATATGAGAACAGGCTCAAACTATATGGTATTGTGGATCCATGGTATAATTATTGTTGGGACATGTGCACCGCATGGACTGAATACTAGATGGGATCTAAGTTGTGTCACCTGAATTCTCTTGTTTACTTAAAAAAGCCTTTGTTGGCTGGCCTGCTCATTTAGGGCCCATTCTCACCTGACCGGAAATCACGCGATTCCCGCTCACGGCAAGCTGCTAGCAGTTCTGCAAAAACCGCTACACAATGTAGCGAGTGGCAGTGTTCTCACTGCCGTGGTTGCGGTTAGCAATAACCGCAACCGCGCTGCACGCAGCGGTTTGCCGGCGACACACGATCGTGATTAGCGTGCACAGCATGCTAATCGCGATTGCTCCAAAACCGCCGCAGTGTCCAGTGATTTTTCCACGCTACTCGCGGGAAAATCACTCCCGCAATTCTGCGATTGCAAGTGTGAACGGACCCTTATTCATTTGTGTTCTTTTCTTTTTGTGACTGTATAACATGTTGCATATATATATATATATGCATATTTAATTAATCTTTACACATGCTATATTATGCATTGATTGTATCTTTTTCATGTGCGTTATTTTGTTTTTTAATGCTCGTGGGGAATATACTTATTTTCCTCCCCTACTTTTAGCTCCTCCTCCCTCCACTCCCTTGTGTGAGTGGGAGAGGGTGTCATTTCATCCACCTGTGCTGGGGGTGGGGTTTAGACCTTATATTGGTTGTGTTTTTAACATGAACTTGCGCTATGATTAAGGACCTGCAAGTCCGAAACATGTCAGCTTCCAGGCTTTACGGCTTTTACCTGTATTAATAAAGTTGGGACTTCATTAAACCAAGGACTTTGTGCGGAACGTCCTCCTTTCTGCTGTCTATTTGGGTCAAGTCGTCTAGTTTGAGCACTGTCCTAGTGTCCCAAGTGTAGCGGATTTCACCGACTTGCTTCTTCAAATTCCTGCTGTGTTCCCAGAGCTCTATTTGCGGTAGCCTTGCCTTCTAGGAACAGAACGTGTTTGGACAATTTGACACATCTTTTTTCATGCAGGGCTTGGCGTAATTTTTGCAACAATGAATAGTAATATTCACCATTTATTATATTTACATGTTCAAGGTAGTCTGTTAGAAGGATTCTATCTTTATCCCCAAAATATGCGGCAAGTGTTTCTACACCAAATGTTACTGATGAAATAATTTCTCTGATCCTTGAAGACTAACCAATATCTACAAAACACATCGATGAGACACTAAAGTTCAAAACATTCAAGAGAATGTGCGGGAAACTGCAAAATGAGTACCCAAATGTCTGAACATTGACCAAAAAAGACAAATGCCCAAATGCAATTAACTTTTTCTCCTGTGGTTTCTCTGAGGTGATATTTTCACACCTTGCCAATAAAATGCCCTTTAAACCACCAACAAGCAAGAAAATACTCTGGATAATTTTGATAGTACTTTGTCAACTATTTTTTGGTTCTTTTTTCAATTGCAAAGTGCTGAAAATTTATTTTAAATAGAAGATAAAAAATTATCTCCTATGAGAAAACTCAGAAGAAAACATGAATTGCATATAGGCCAAAGTGTTCTTGTATCAAGGAACATTTTGCCACATTTTGCACATGATAGTGAAGACATTCTCTCACAATTGGTAACAAGGATGAAACATGGTTGTACGACTATGATCTCTGGCCACTTACTACAGCGTGGGCTTACAGTGCTATATAGGCTACAATCGTCTCAG
Source organism: Hyperolius riggenbachi (assembly GCF_040937935.1). NCBI lineage: Eukaryota > Metazoa > Chordata > Amphibia > Anura > Hyperoliidae > Hyperolius > Hyperolius riggenbachi. The sequence goes on along the minus strand of NC_090647.1, from coordinate 352,133,450 downwards.
AAAACATAGCCTGTGCCTATTCATAGTTTGAATAGCAGGTTGATGCAACCTAAGCAGCAACAGCCTCACCCACAGAACCTTAAATTAAATGAATTCCCTTTTTTCTACTGCCTTGTGAAATCTAATACAGGATTGCTTCAGTTCATTTCACACAAAAATGTAATATTTGAGCCCCTTGATCAGGGCCGGGCCGAGGCATAGGCTGGAGAGGCTCCAGCCTCAGGGCACAATGTAGGAGGGGGCGCACAATTCATTCAGCTGTCATTCCTAATTGTGTATGAAGCAGAAAGAAATAAGAAAAGGGGATACATAGCAGTGACTGCAAGCCAGATAACTAGCTATTAAGGTGTTTGGGAGGTTGTGGGCCCTGTGGCCCTCTTAGTCTAATAGCAATCCGTGTGTGACAGCTGAGGTGGGAGGGATGGAGGGGCGCACTTTGGTGTCTCAGCCTTGGGTGCTGGAGGACCTTGTCCCTGCTCTGCCCTTGATCACTAATCTGTTAGTTTGCAGTTTTATTTTCATACAGTACATGGAGATAGTTTTTAAACGAGATGGAACAATATGTAAAAAATAAAATTATTTCAGGTAATACTGCAAGGAATAAACAAACATAAAAATATATCTAAAAATGTGCCCCTCTCCTCCTTAGGCCCCCCCAAAAATCATATATATAGGTATTTTAGACAGGCTATGTAGTGCTAATGACAACATTTACGGTAGTAGAAATGTTGCTTCCCACTTAAGTGGTCACTTAATATTGCCTCCAGTATAATGCTCTGCATTATAGTAGCTAATATAGCGCTCTTAGTAATACTGGCTATATATAGTATCCCTTGCTACAGTACCCCCATGGTATTGCTATAGGGAGGCTGGCAGCAGATTTAACAGATACGTTAGCTTATTTTTTTTTTCCTACAGAAAAAAAGGGGCTAATATTTACAGAAAATGTATGGACAGTCGCCAACCACACATGACGTACAGTTGAATGTCCAGCACAATATTTTTTTCTGGTTTTGCTTGCATTAAAGGACAACTGAAGGGAGAGGGATATGGAGGCTGCCAAATGTGTTTCTATTTAAGCTACACTGACCAGCTACACTGTTCTAGTATCTGTTGCCCCTACTAGTTACACTGTACTAAACTACACTGCACTACACCAGACTACACACTACACTAGACCACACACTACATTACACTAACCTCCACTGCCTTCCCAGCTAAGCTACACTACACTAACTTTCACTTTCCCTCCCAACTATGCTATACTGCACTAACACTTCAGCTCTTACCCATCCAGCGCTGCCCTCCTCTCCCCCTTCGCTCCGGGCCTGGTTCACCACGCATGGAAAATTCTGATCATTTTCAGAAAACAATTGAATAATATATGGTGGATTGTTTGTTTGTTTTTACTTTCAAACAATACAGTCAATCAAGAAAATTGATTAAATGTAAAAGAACTAAAGAACAAATACTGTAAAACATACAAAAATCAGTTTAATACTAACCCGTTTTTTTTTTATATTAGGATGTGGAGGGTGGTGGATTTTGGACCTCCGTTTTTTTTTTTATTGCTGTATGTTCCCCTTAAAGTAATCCCCTATGTCAGTGTTTCTCAATCCTGTCCTTGTGACTCCCTAATGGTGCATGTTTTGCAGGCAACCTCAGCTATGCACAGGTGGGGTAATTAGTGTCTCAGCTAGGTGGATTCCATGTAGCTGAGACACTAATTACCTCTCCTGTGCATAGGGGAGGTCGCCTGCAAAACATGCACCGTTGGGGAGTCACGAGGACAGGATTGAGAAACACTGACCCACGTACAACAAGTGTAGTAATTCTATCCTTAAAGTGGTATGAAACTGAGCATTTCTTCTTTGCTCTAAAAAATTATTTACAGCAAGAAATCTACTACCCCCCCCCCCCCCCCCCCAATTGTAGCAGAACACCATTCAAACAGATAAACACAGCACTTCAGTGGAAAGCTCCTTGCTTTCTGGCTGCATCCAAGAGGTAATAACATTATCCTTTGGGTACTTACATATTATGCCGTCCAGGCAGTTACACACTGAGGAAAATTGTAAACAATGTTTCAATCCCTTCAGCGTCAGCAAATGTATATTGTACAATGTTTCAATCACTTCAGCGTGTGTGTCTCAGACTACAGCCTGGAATCTCTTTTAATGGAGGTGCTGTGGCTGTGCAGAATGAACACATTTACTTACATAATACATCACAGTACATAACTAAAGTAACAGGAAAAAAAATAGTTTAGTAAAATTAGTAACCCTAAACCTTCCTCCCACTAACCCCTAACCTTAACCCTAACCCTTCACCTCCCCCCTCCTTAATGCCTAACCTTAACCCTAACTCTTAACTTCCCCCCAAACCTCCCCCCTTCCCCTCCTTAACTCCTAACCTTAACCCTTAGCCTCCCTCCTCCTTAACCTAACCCTTAACCTCCCCCTTTAACCCCTAACCTTAACGCCCCCCTCACTCCCCCCTCACTCCCCCCTCAACTCTTAATCTTAACCCCCCTCCCTAATTCCCAACCTTAACCCTAACCCTTGACCTCCCTTTTCTTAACCCTAACCCTTAACTCCTAACCTTAACCTCCTTGCCCCCCTCCTTAATGGTGGAGGTAAAGGGTTAGGGTTAAGGTTAGGGGTTAAGGAGGGGGGCAGTTATGGGTTAGGGCTAAGGAGGTGGTTAAGGGTTAGGAGTTTAGAGTGGAGGATAAGGGTTAGGTTAAGGAGGAGGGAGGTTAAGATTAGGAAGTAAGGAGGGGAAGGGGGTGGTTAAGGTTAGGGGTTAAGGAGGGGGGGATTAAGGGTTAAGGTTTAGGAGTTGAGGATGGTGGAGGTGAAGGGTTAGGGGTAAGGGTTAAGGAGGGGGTTACGGGTTACTAATTTTACGAAACTATTTGTTTTCTTGTATTTTTACTTATGCGCTGTAATTTATTATGTAAGTAAATGTGTTCATTCTACAACTAATAGCCACAGCACCTCTATTTAAAGGGAACCTAAACTGAGAAGGATATGGATTTTTCCTTACCAGTTGCCTGACTTTCCTGCTGATCCTGTGTCTCTAAAGGTGGGTACACACATCAGATAAAAGTCTTTGGAAAATGAAAGATCACAGACCAATTTTACCCCCTACCATGTAGTATGAGAGCCATACTCTACACAATCTATTCTATTGAGCTGAACTCCCCATCAGATAAAAATCTTTGCAATATGCTGTACACAAAGATGCTGTACACATGCAGACGATCAGTATCTGCAAAAGATCAGTTCCTGCAAAATGCATTCATAGTCTATGATATCTATAGATCTCATACACACCTTGTTTAACGGACAATCATCTGCAGATCAGATCCACCAGGGTGGATCTTCAGATCTGCAGATGATTGTCTGATCTGCAGATGAATGTCTGTTAAACAAGGTGTGTATGATGATCTGCAGATCTCATAGACTGTGAATGCATTTTGCAGAACGGATCTTTTGCAGGAACAGATCTTTTGCAGATACTGATCTGTTACGTGTGTACAGCATTGTGTGTACAGCATCTTTGTGTCCAGCATCTTGCAAAGATTTCTATCTGATGGGGAGTTCAGCTCAATAGAATAGACTGTGTAGGTATGGCTCTCATACTACATGGAAGGGGGTAAAATTGGTCTGTGATCTTTAATTTTCTAAAGACTTTTATCTGATGTGTGTACCCACCTTAATACTTTTAGCCACAGCCCCTCAACAAGCATGCAGATCAGGTGCTCTGGATTAGCTGCATGCTTGTTTCAGGTGTGTGATTTAGCAACTTCTGCAGCCAAAGAGATCAGCAGGAGAGTCAGGCAACTGGTATTGTTTAAAGTGGACCCAAATTAAAAATACAAGATTTCAGAAATAAAATCTATTTTCTAAATTATAATAATAAATATCAGCCTTTTTTCAGCTGCATGATGACAAATATAAAATATTTTACATTTATTGGAGGATCCCCTTTCAAATTGACGGGAAAAAATCCGGCAAACCGGGGAAGTAGGTGGTGTCTGGCAATGGAGGAATTGCTAATGGCTGCCCCCAGTATAATCCTAGTTATAAAAAGAGAAGGGTGAAAAGCATGCACTGAAATGCTCATAGGCTTGAAGGAGTGTTGATCTATCTTTGTATGTGTCAGAGTGGTGCAACTAAATATTTTTAATAAAAAAAAAATGTTCGGTTTGGGTCCGCTTTAATAGGAAACATCCATATCCCTCTCAGTTAAAGGGAACCTAAACTGAGAAGGATATGGATTTTTCCTGTTAAAATAATACCAGTTGCCTGACTCTCCTGCTGATCCTGTGTCTCTAATACTTTTAGCCACAGCCCCTGAACAAACATGCAGATTAGGTGCTCTGACTGAAGTCAGACTATATTAGCTGCATGCTTGTTTCAGGTGCAGATACTACTGCAGCAAAGAGATCAGCAGGACCGACAAGTGACAGGTATTGTTTAAAAGGTAAACATCCATATCCCTCTCAGTTAAGGTTCCCAAGAGATTCCAGGATGTAATCTGAGACACTGATGCTGAATGGATTGAAACATTGTACAGTATACACTTGCTGACACTGAAGTAATTGAAACATTGTAACTTTTCCTGAGCTGCCTGGACAGCACTAAGTACCATCCTTTGTTAGATACATTTAGTATAGAGCCAGCAGTGTACTGAAACTGAACTGTACTGAGCTGAGAAGTAGAGAGAGGTGAGACATTATCACTAGATAGATTGTAATATATAAATACAGCAGCTACAAAATAAAATGAAATGGTAGTTTTCAATCCAGATAAACTGTACTTTTGGAACTTGTAATTTGTAAACAGACAAAATTACTTGTGCACAAAAGATAATATGGTAACTGAATGGGTAATAAAAAGTAGGAAATAACATTTTTGTTGTAGGTTATGTCAGAGTTTTATCCCACTTTAAAGGATTACTGACGTGAGGAGAATGTGGAGGCTGACATATTTACGGTATTTTTCATAAAACGCACTTTTTCTTACTCAAAACTGAGAAAAAAAAGAAAGAAATAGTGGGTGCACCTTATTTACCAACGATACAGTAAAATGTTGTGCAGAATGTGAAGGGGAGCACGTGCGCATCCAGCTTTGCTCCTCTCCCACCGTGCTCCGGTCCTGCTTCGCCATGGGTTCCACTTCCGATATAGCTGTACACTGCGGCTGCCCATTCCATGTGTTCTCTGTACATCCATATTGGTCCAGCTACTATAACACCAGCGGTGTATGCGCACCAGGGCCAATAGATCAAATGATTGGAAAATCCATGAAATTTCTTGCAATCGATTTTTCTATACATTCAATCATACTCATAAAAAAAGGAAAAATTGGATGTTTTGGTTGAATTGTGTATGGCCAGCTTTAGAGTGACTCTGTGGTGAGTGAGATATGGTGACTAAAACGAATGGCTGACATAGGTGCTCCAAAGGCACAGAGTAGGTACTGCTCTTCACCAGAACATGTCACTGTGGTAAATTGGCTGCTACCCAGTGGGCAGCGGACTACTTTGCCACTGGTTGCTACAAGTTTGTGGCCTCTGCTATTGCCCCACCTGTGAAAGCAAGATCAGATGATTTCCCAGCTTAAAGCTTTAGTAAGGACTAGTATGCAAAGTCATAGAACAGGTAAGGACAGGGCTGGTCCACACTGCAAGAGCTTTTTAAGCACTAGTGATTTGAAATGCAAATGCCAGTGCAATGCTATTAGTGATTTTTTATAAAATCACATTGCTCAGGTAAGAACACACACATAGCATTACATTAGCAAGAGCTTTTAAAATCATATGAGCTTAGAAAAAGCTCTTGCAGTGTGAATCAGCCCTAACTCACTCATTGTGACTAGTGCATGAATTATCAGGCTAGAATTACAATATATGTACCTGTTTGAGTACTAGTAGCAAGAGCATGCTATATACAAGTCTCCAAAGCATGTGTAACAAAGAAAGAAAAAAGACTGACATGCACAAGGCCCTGTGGTACATCTGAAGAACAGTCTTCACAAGAGTTGTAGTGGATTGGTTCTCCACAAGCACCCATCAGCCTTTCCTCACCCTCTGCACCCACTACACCTTATTTTATTGCACTGGAACCCACCTACACTGGAAGTAATGAAACACCATTTTTTCAAATGTACCCACCTCTTGTTTCCGTGCCAGAAAATGTCTTTCTACAGTGTAATAGTCTCTCCCTATCTGACTAAAGTAAATATATACATATGTACAAAAAAATATTGTTATGTAGAAAATCAATATATTTATTTATTTATTTAAGTATTTATATAGCACCAACATATTATACATGGCTGTACAGAGTATATTGTCTTGTCACTAACTGTCCCTCAATGGGGCTCACAATCTAGCCCCTACCATAGTCATATGTATGTATCGTGTAGTGCCTAGGTTCTCAACGTGTGGTACGCGTACCCCAGGGGGTACTTCATGTATGGTCTAGGGCCAATTTTTGGGGGGGAAGCCAATTAACTTATCTGTATGTTTTTATGATGTGGGAGGAAACTGGAGTGCCCGGAGGAAACCCACAAAGGCACGTGGAGAACATACAAACTCCTTGCAGATGTTGACCTGGCTGGGATTCGAACCAGGGACCCAGCGCTTGCAAGGGGAGAGCGCTAACCACTACGCCATCGTGCTGCAATTGTTCAATTGTTAAAACTACCTGTGGATAAAAATGCATTAAAAATGTAATATTATAAAATAATAATAATAATAACAACCACTTAGCTCGCAGGTATTTTTCACCTCATGTGTCAGAGCAATTTTCAACTCCCATTCATTCGCCAATAACTTTATCACTAATTATCACAATGAATTGATCTATATCTTGTTTTTTTCTGTCACCAATTAGGCTTTCTTTGGGTGGTACATTTTGCTAATAATTATTTTTTTCTAAATGCATTTTCACAGGAATATTAAGAAAAAAATCGAAAAATTCATTATTTTACCGTTTTGGCCATTATAGCTTTAAAACAATACAGGCTACCATAATTAAAACCAAAGTATTTTATTTGCCCATTTGTCTCGGTTATTACACCATTTAAATTACGTCCCTATCACAATGTATACGATTTCTCCAAGATGATCCGGCACAGCTCTTTTAATCAGAAGATTATTTTATTGGATCATAAAAATACAAACATTAAAGCTGCATAGTGGCTACGGTCCACTGTTTCGGACCATCACAGTCCTTGTTCACGCCACACAGCCAAATGAACAACTGCAGACATGCTCTTTATATAGTCAAAGCTCTAACATGGCAACCAATCAGAGGAACCTATGCAAATGACTGGACCTGATGGGGAACTACAGGGCTTGTCCACAAAGGGTACTGCCCTCCCACTCCATTGGTCAAACATTTTGAAATGCATGATGTCATTGCAGTAACATAAACATGTAAATTGAAGCATTTCTAACTCTGATCTATAGCACCTGTAAAACATCTAAAAAGATCCTGGGAGGAATTCAGGGCATCATGATGCATAGGGCATGGGTTTGGATGTGTCATACACAGTATAAAACTGTAAACGAAGGAACACCGAGCGCTGCCCGCCGTCGCCATGGCAACCACCGTCACATGACAACCAATGCGGAAGGACGTGCGCAATGACGCCTCTACTGGCGTCTTATTGCCATAGCGATGCAGAAAAACAGACGCATAGTACGCGTATAAAAATACGGAACAGACACAAACAAAAATACGTATGGTATGGGCATGCGTATTTTTGTTTGTGTCTGTCATGTGATGGTGGTTGCCATGGCGACGGCGGGCAGCGCTCGGTGTTCCTTCGTTTACAGTTTTATACTGTGTATGACACATCCAAACCCATGCCCTCTGCATCATGATGCCCTGGATTCCTCCCAGGATCTTTTTAGATGTTTTACAGGTGCTATAGATCAGAGTTAGAAATGCTTCTATTTACATGTTTATGTTACTGCAATGACATCATGCATTTCAAAATGTTTGACCAATGGAGTGGGAGGGCGGTACCCTTTGTGGACAAGCCCTGTAGTTCCCCATCAGGTCCAGTCATTTGCATAGGTTCCTCTGATTGGTTGCCATGTTAGAGGTTTGACTATATAAAGAGCATGTCTGCAGTTGTTCATTTGGCTGTGTGGCATGAACAAGGACTGTGATGGTCCGAAATGGTGGACCGTAGCCACTATGCAGCTTTAATGTTTGTATTTTTATGATCCAATAAAATAATCTTCTGATTAAAAGAGCTGTGCCGGATCATCTTGGAGAAATCGAATGCTATACCATGTGGGTACAGGGGTGGATCCGCTGCACGCCCATTCCCCGTCATCGCTAGTGTGCGGTCTCATACATCCTTGTGGTTCCTATCACAATGTATGGCGCCAATATTTTATTTGGAAATAAAGGTGCATTTTTTCCGTTTTGTGTCCATCACTATTTACAAGCTTATAATGTAAAAATTTTTCGTAATACCCTCTTCAAATGCATATTAAAAAAGTTCAGACCTTTAGGTAACTATTTGGTTTTTTTATTTAATTTTTTTGCCCATTAAAAATTTTATTTGAGTAATTTTTGGTGTGGGAGGTAAACCGTTAATTTTAAATGTAAGAATGTGTGTTTATTTCATTAAAAAATGTATGTAGATGTAGTTTGCAGTCAAAAAAAATTTTTTTTGTTACAAGGACGGGAAACTTTTTTTTTTATCAGAAAGACGGCGGTTCTAATGAGAAGCCGTTGGTCTTTCTACTGGGGACTTAAATCAATGAATGAATGGGAACTATGTTCCCATTCGTTGATCTACGTGCTAACAGGGGCAACACGGCCACGCGCACGATTGCAGCATAACAGCAGTGCAACATCAGCTGCCTGGGCCAGGTGGCTTAAATGGTTAATAATAATAATAATAATAATAATAAATATATATAATTAATATAAAGAGCTCAATTCATTTGTAGTCAGCTCATGTAGTTGCAAACAGCCTTGAAAACTGGTTGTATTTTGAAGCATGTTACACTGAAACTGGATTACAAAGACTTTACATATAAATGTGCCTTCTTAAAACAGAAAGCATTTCTGATAATTTAGCTTAAAGTGAGCAACTGTGGTTTACCATGAAGCATCACTAAAGCTGAATTATCACAAATATCCTCTATTTTATGAAGGCGAATATATATATATTCAGCATGGGTTTAAGAAAGAGGGCTTTTGGGTGTCTTTTAGTCCATTATACTTTCCTAGTGAGTATTCTGTAAAGGCTTTGTCAATGAGTGAGTTAGGCCAAGTACAGGAGGGAAAGGCTGCTTATTTTTTTCAGTGGAGCAGAGAAGCTGCCATACAGACAGCATCTAGTTTATTTTTCAAGAACCCTCAAGGCTTTGGAGGGTTCAGAATCATGAGTACACCCTGGCACTAGAAAACAATAGATGCTCATGATTAATAAACCATCTAAAAGCAGATTTCCCTCAAATGCAATTTCAAAAGCTAACCACATGGAGGGGCCACAACACAACACTTTTCATTTGGTTTCAGTAATAAAGATTTTAGTGTAATTAAATCATTTTGCAAACGCACTTCACCTAACTCAGCTGCTTTAAAAGGCTGCCAAACTCAGCATAAAAATGTGCACAATTATTGAATTAATTTTCCTTGCACTTACATATCTGAATTATCTTACAGTGTTTTATTTTTTTCTTCATTTCATTTCTTTTTTTATCTTTGCATTTGGCCAAGCTTATTGGATCATGCGTACATGTACAGCATAGAGAAAAATGTGAAGTTTTTAATTATAAAAGTTTAATTTAGTTACTGTAATTTATGCAAAATACTTTATTGATCCATAGTCCTAATTAAAATTTGGAAATGCGGACAAATGTGAGCTGGTGGATTATTATTTAATTATAATGTTTTAAACTAATTTACTTATTTTTTCTGCAAGTATAGTTTACAACTGTAAATGCTTTACTATTTCTACTATGCTGTAGTCTCAATTATAATTAGAGCACTGTTCTTTAACTCTTTCTGTAGTTTCTTCTTTTTCTGATATACAATGCTGGCCCAAATATTTTGCTTAATCTGCCCGAAAACATGTATTTTCTGAATACAGACAAGCTACTGAAATAGAAGGGCTGAATCACATTGCGCTTGCTGTAACTGTATGAGCATGTTCACACCTCTGCATTGTAATGGCACGTTATATTAACACAGTTTCTACACTGCACCATTGTATGAAAAACACATACCTGTAGCCATTGTCCAAGCTCAGAAAATAATGAGCATGTTTTAACTTGCAGAATATGCATGGCATCATGCCTATGTTATAGCACAGGCATTATGTAATACACATTATGTAATACTCACTTTTTCAACAAAATTTTCTCATAGACCTAGGAGATACTTTTTCATCTTCTGTTTAAAGAGGAACCGCAGTAAAAATAACATAGTGAATAAAATTGCTTACATTTTTTACAATGTTCACTTATAACTTATTTAGTCAGTGTTTGCCCATTGTAAAATCTTTCCCATCTCTGATTTACTTTCTGAAATATATCACTGGTGGAAACATCTTTTTTTTAAATATGACAAAGACAGAGGCGCCAAAAGAATAAAACCAATATTTAAAAAGTTTAAAAATTGCTGAGGAGGCAGTGGTGGACTTACCTCCAGCAAGCAGACACAACAAGCTGTGAATTTAGAGCAAATTTAAATTTATTGGTACACTCCGGGGGGCAGTCGCTACTGCGCGACTGCCCCCCGGAGTGTACCAATAAATTTAAATTTGCTCTAAATTCACAGCTTGTTGTGTCTGCTTGCTGGAGGTAAGTCCACCACTGCCTCCTCAGCAATTTTTAAACTTTTTAAATATTGGTTTTATTCTTTTGGCGCCTCTGTCTTTGTCATATCGAATATCCACCCTTGGTGGAGGGGGATACCCCATTTTTCCTGTCTACAGAGAGCGACTTCTTAATCCTGAGTGGGGACAGGCTAATCTCCTCACCTGCTTATATAGTGGTTACCTGGAGGTAACCCGTGTTTGTGAGTATATTATTGTACTCTGCTTTATTTTCCCATTATCAAAACCTACTACACTATATTTTGGCTCTCGGTTCTTCTCTTCACATATCTTTTTTTTAAAGTCACAATTTATTGCATTTTGCATTTTAATGTACAACACAGGTCGGAACAGTCCGCCTGAACAATCACAAACACATATAATCACAACTAAACAGCTGCAGCGGAACAAAGATACCCCCCCTTTAGGATGTTAACTAGGATTAATTAACTGAGAATTATAGATACCCTGGATACTATTATTTACTTAACTAAGGTCTAGATCTGTTGCGTCCAGCCAGCGGAACCAAATTTTTTCAAATTTTTTGTTGGCCCCTCGCCTTTCGTAAACCTCCTTAAGAATGCGAACCTCTTTGTGTATATATGAGACCCATTCCGAGACTTTAGGTGGCCTGGACTGGTTCCAACGTAAGGTGATTTGCTTTTTGGCATAAAATAAGAGGTTGCGAAATAGGAGTTGCTTGGGGGATGCCAGGATTTGGGTGTTTATAACACAGAGGAGATAGTACTTAGGGAGACGTGGAATAGTAGCTCTTGGGAATAGTTTAAGGATCCATTTCTCAATTTCTGCCCAGTATGTTGAGAGGTGTGGGCAGCTCCACAGTATGTGTAAAATAACCGGCGTCTTGCTGTCCACATCTATTACAAGAACTAGAGGTTTGTAAGTTAAAGTGGTGTAGTTTGGCTGGGGTGAGGTAGGCCCTGTGTAGTAGTTTGAGAGCTATCATCTTATTTCTAGCTGAGATACATGAGGCATAGGTGTATTTTAAGGCTTCTTCCCAGTCTGAGGGTTCTAAATCTGGGATATCAGCTTTCCATTTATCATAAAGTTTTGACATAGATGGAGTAGTAACAGGAAGGATTGTTTTATACAGCGATGAGAGGGCTTTAGGGAGGTCTTTAAGGGCTGTTTTGAATTCTATAGGGAAGGTAGCCACCTTGAGAGAGGTATCATTGTAAGGGAATTGGGCTTGGAAGGCGTGGCGGAGCTGTAGATACCTAAAAAAATATTTATTTGTGAGTTGGTATTGGGATTTGAGTTGGTCGAAGGACATTAGTTGGTTGTCTTCCATAATGTCTTTCAGACTGTATATTCCCCTATCTGCCCAAATGGAGGGATCAGGGATCGGAAGAAATTGAGGAAGGGAGGTGTTGTTCCAGAGAGGAAGGTATGGGGATACCTGTCCCATGGGACATTGCAATTTCTTAACCGACTCCCAGACGGTAACTACTGTCTTCATAGATGGCGTTAGCTTTAGAGAGCATTTAACTCCCCTATATGGGAGGCTAGCCAAAGCCGTATAGGAACCCATAACTGCCGCCTCAATGGCTGTGGCCGGGTTATCTGATGAGCGAGAGAACCACCAGCGGGCAGTCACTAGGATGGCTGCCCAGTAGTAAAATTTGAAAATAGGGAGGCCAATTCCTCCTGCTTCTCTGGGAAGCTGAAGGGTTTTAAGTGCTATTTTGGGAGTTTTTGCGTTCCACAGGCAAGAGGTAATAGAGGAGTCAATGTCTTTAAAGATTTGGTTTTTAATTACAACAGGGGAGTTACGGAATATGTAATTGAATTTGGGGAGAAGGTTCATTTTGATGGCATTGGCCCTGCCCAATAAAGTGAGAGGAAGATTCCGCCACGCCTTACATTTATCTTTAAGTAGCTCCATTGCAGGTTCCACATTAAGTTTTGGAAAGTCCAGAACATTTGTAGTAAACTTGATCCCAAGATACTTTAGTTCAGATACCCATAGTAGTTGAGATTGTCTTCCTGGGGGAGGAGGTGCAGGGTCTATTGGAAGGACCAGGGACTTTGACCAATTTATTTTGAGGCCAGAAAAAAGGCCAAATTCCTGGATAACCTTGAGGGACATCTCCAGAGAGGGACCCGGGTCATTAAGGTATAACAGCAGGTCATCTGCATACAGCGAGACCTTTTCGTGTAGTTCTCCTATCTGCAGGCCTTTGATTGCATTGTTAGCTCTGATTTTAATAGCCAGGGGTTCTATTGCCAATGCGAAGAGGGAGGGAGACAGGGGGCAGCCCTGCCTCGTCCCTCTTCCCAGGGGGAAGGGGTCTGAGGTCTGGAGACCAGTTTTAACCCTGGCTACCGGGAGGTAGTATAGGGCTTGAAGCCATTTCAGAAATTTAGGCCCAAAACCGAACCGGCTAAGCGTTTCTATAAGGTACCTCCATTCCACTGAATCAAACGCTTTTTCAGCATCCAGGGAAGCGATTACCCTGGTTCCCGAATTAGCATGTTTAATACTGAGGTTAGTCATTAATCGACGGATGTTGATGTTGGTTCCCTTCCCCGGGACAAATCCTGATTGGTCAGGGTGAACCAAGGAAGGGAGGACTTTGTTAACACGTATGGAGAGTATTTTAGCTAGCAATTTGTAATCTGTGTTTAGGAGGGAGATTGGCCTGTACGATGAGCAGGTAGTAGGGTCTTTTCCTGGCTTGGGGATTATTACTATAAGTGCCTCTGCCATTGTTTTTGGTAGTGGTTTGTCAACCTGAGGGAGATGAAAAAGGTTTAGTAGACGAGGAGCTAATGTACTGCGGTATTTTTTAAAAAATTCAGGTGGGAGGCCATCCGTTCCTGGTGATTTATTAGTAGGCATAAGGTCTAATGCAATGTCTAGTTCCTCTCTGGAGATGTCCCCTTCAAGATACTCCCTCTCAGAGGGAGAAAGCGTGGGAAAATGGATACCATTCAAATAATCAGACATCATGGAGTCAGTATATTGGGCTGAGGATGCATACAAGGCCGAATAGTAGTCCTTGAAAACCCGGTTAATTGCCCGAGCATCATGGGTTGGGGTATTGTTTGGATCAGAAATCACTGAGATGTGTGGGATAAATCTTTCCTGACCTATGAGTCGGGCAAGCAAGCGACCAGTATTATCGCCCTGCTCGTAGATACGGATTCTCTGAAGTTTAAGATTGGACTGGGTCACATTAGATTGTCTGGTTGCTAGTGCGGCGAGCGTTGACTGCCATTCAGCGTAAGATTCTGGAGTTTGTTTGCTGATATAATTTTCTTCTGCAGCTTTAGCTGCAGCTTCAGCGTTAGAAAGAAGCATTCTAGTCTGGTCTCTAGCATATTTTATGCCAGAGATAAAGGAGCCTCGTACCACGGCCTTGTATGCATCCCACACCACTTGTTCAGCTGAGTTTTCATTATCTTGACAGTAATGGGCAACAGGCTTTTTGGTAACTTCCTCGACAAAGGAGTTATTCAGCCAGATAGGCGATAGTTTCCACGCTGGGCGAGTCACTGGACCCCCAAACTTGAGAGTTAGCTCCAGAGGGGCATGATCCGAGACCCCCCGAGTAGTGTTGGGCGAACATCTAGATGTTCGGGTTCGGGCGGAACAGGCCGAACATGGCCGCGATGTTCGGGTGTTCGACCCGAACTCCGAGCATAATGGAAGTCAATGGGGACCCGAACTTTTGTGCTTTGTAAAGCCTCCTTACATTCTACATACCCCAAATTTACAGGGTATGTGCACCTTGGGAGTGGGTACAAGAGGAAAAAAAAATTAGCAAAAAGAGCTTATAGTTTTTGAGAAAATCGATTTTAAAGTTTCAAAGGGAAAACTGTCTTTTAAATGCGGGAAATGTCTGTTTTCTTTGCACAGGTAACATGCTTTTTGTCGGCATGCAGTCATAAATGTAATACATATAAGAGGTTCCAGGAAAAGGGACCGGTAACCCTAACCCAGCAGCAGCACACGTGATGGAACAAGAGGAGGGTGGCGCAGGAGGAGAAGGCCACGCTTTGAGACACAACAACCCAGGCCTTGCATGAGGACAAGAAGCGTGCGGATAGCAATTTGCATTTTGTCGCCATGCAGTCATAAATGTAATATAGATGAGAGGTTCAATAAACAGGGACCGGAAACGCTAACCCATCACAGATGTTCATTGTTCATGTTACTTGGTTGGGGTCCGGGAGTGTTGCGTAGTCGTTTCCAATCCAGGATTGATTCATTTTAATTTGAGTCAGACGGTCTGCATTTTCTGTGGAGAGGCGGATACGCCGCCGATCTGTGACGATGCCTCCGGCAGCACTGAAACAGCGTTCCGACATAACGCTGGCTGCCGGGCAAGCCAGCACCTCTATTGCGTACATTGCCAGTTTGTGCCAGGTGTCTAGCTTCGATACCCAATAGTTGAAGGGTGCAGATGGATTGTTCAACACAGCTACGCCATCTGACATGTAGTCCTTGACCATCTTCTCCAGGCGATCGGTGTTGGAGGTGGATCTGCACGCTTGCTGTTCTGTGTGCTGCTGCATGGGTGTCAGAAAATTTTCCCACTCCAAGGACACTGCCGATACCATTCCCTTTTGGGCACTAGCTGCGGCTTGTGTTGTTTGCTGCCCTCCTGGTCGTCCTGGGTTTGCGGAAGTCAGTCTGTCGGCGTACAACTGGCTAGAGGAGGGGGAGGATGTCAATCTCCTCTCTAAAGTCTCCACAAGGGCCTGCTGGTATTCTTCCATTTTGACCTGTCTGGCTCTTTCTTCAAGCAGTTTTGGAACATTGTGTTTGTACCGTGGATCCAGAAGGGTATAAACCCAGTAATTGGTGTTGTCCAGAATGCGCACAATGCGTGGGTCGCGTTCAATGCAGTCCTAGGCCGAAGAGGTCATAGCCTAGGGTCACAAAACCTGTTTATTGGGCAATTTCAATGGTGGCGAGTCTGACGTACATAAATCGCAGCAATGGCCGTTAGCAACATCTGAATCTCACGAAATGTCTCATGCAGGTAGAAGACATATTGTTAGACTTGGGCTCCAAAGATGGGTTCCCTACATCTCTGCAAACCAGAGTTACAGGGCTCCAAATTTGGTAAAATCCCCCATAGGCTTTCATTGGGCCTCCTATTTACAGTTCCAAAATCTCACATCTTTTCAAAGGGCAATTACTCAGCAGTGGCAAATTTTCTAGCATTGTAGGGACCCTTAGGGGGAACATGACTGGTGAGTTTCGGGCTCCTAGGCCAAAGAGGTCATAGCCTAGGGTCACAAAAACCTGTTTATTGGGGCTATTTCAATGGTAGTGATGGTGACGTACATAAATCGCAGCAATGGCCGTTAGCAAAGTCTGAATCTCACGAAATGTCTCATGCAGGTAGAAGACATATTGTTAGACTTGGATTCCAAAGATGGGGTCCCTACATCTCTGCAAACCAGAGTTACAGGGGTCCAAAATTGGTAAAATCCCCCATAGGATTTCATTGGCTCCCTATTTCACTTTCCAAAATCTCACATCTTTTCAAAGGGCAATGGCTCAGCAGTACCAAATTTTCTAGCATTGTAGGGACCCTTAGGGGGAACATGACTGGTGAGTTTCGGGCCCCTAGGCCGAAGAGGTCATAGCCTAGGGTCACAAAAACCTGTTTATTGGGGCTATTTCAATGGTAGTGATGGTGACGTACATAAATCGCAGCAATGGCCGTTAGCAAAGTCTGAATCTCACGAAATGTCTCATGCAGGTAGAAGACATATTGTTAGACTTGGATTCCAAAGATGGGGTCCCTACATCTCTGCAAACCAGAGTTACAGGGGTCCAAAATTGGTAAAATCCCCCATAGGATTTCATTGGCTCCCTATTTCACTTTCCAAAATCTCACATCTTTTCAAAGGGCAATGGCTCAGCAGTACCAAATTTTCTAGCATTGTAGGGACCCTTAGGGGGATCATGACTGGTGAGTTTTGCCACTGCTGAGCCATTGCCCTTTGAAATGGTGTGAGATTTTGGAACGGTAAATAGGAGGCCCAATGAAAGCCTATGGGGGATTTTACCAATTTTGGACCCCTGTAACTCTGGTTTGCAGAGATGTAGGGACCCCATCTTTGGAATCTAAGTCTAACAATATGTCTTCTACCTGCATGAGACATTTCGTGAGATTCAGACGTTGCTAACGGCCATGGCTGAGATTTATGTACGCCACCATCACTACCATTGAAATAGCCCAAATAAACAGGTTTTTGTGACCTTAGGCTATGACCTCTTCGGCCTAGGGGCCCGAAACTCACCAGTCATGTTCCCCCTAAGGGTCCCTACAATGCTAGAAAATTTGGTACTGCTGAGCCATTGCCCTTTGAAAAGATGTGAGATTTTGGAAAGTGAAATAGGGAGGCAATGAAATCCTATGGGGGATTTTACCAATTTTGGACCCCTGTAACTCTGGTTTGCAGAGATGTAGGGACCCCATCTTTGGAATCCAAGTCTAACAATATGTCTTCTACCTGCATGAGACATTTCGTGAGATTCAGACTTTGCTAACGGCCATTGCTGCGATTTATGTACGTCACCATCACTACCATTGAAATAGCCCCAATAAACAGGTTTTTGTGACCCTAGGCTATGACCTCTTCGGCCTAGGGGCCTGAAACTCACCAGTCATGTTCCCCCTAAGGGTCCCTACAATGCTAGAAAATTTGCCACTGCTGAGTAATTGCCCTTTGAAAAGATGTGAGATTTTGGAACTGTAAATAGGAGGCCCAATGAAAGCCTATGGGGGATTTTACCAAATTTGGAGCCCTGTAACTCTGGTTTGCAGAGATGTAGGGAACCCATCTTTGGAGCCCAAGTCTAACAATATGTCTTCTACCTGCATGAGACATTTCGTGAGATTCAGACGTTGCTAACGGCCATTGCTGCGATTTATGTACGTCAGACTCGCCACCATTGAAATTGCCCAATAAACAGGTTTTGTGACCCTAGGCTATGACCTCTTCGGCCTAGGACTGCATTGAACGCGACCCACGCATTGTGCGCATTCTGGACAACACCAATTACTGGGTTTATACCCTTCTGGATCCACGGTACAAACACAATGTTCCAAAACTGCTTGAAGAAAGAGCCAGACAGGTCAAAATGGAAGAATACCAGCAGGCCCTTGTGGAGACTTTAGAGAGGAGATTGACATCCTCCCCCTCCTCTAGCCAGTTGTACGCCGACAGACTTACTTCCGCAAACCCAGGACGACCAGGAGGGCAGCAAACAACACAAGCCGCAGCTAGTGCCCAAAAGGGAATGGTATCGGCAGTGTCCTTGGAGTGGGAAAATTTTCTGACACCCATGCAGCAGCACACAGAACAGCAAGCGTGCAGATCCACCTCCAACACCGATCGCCAGGAGAAGATGGTCAAGGACTACATGTCAGATGGCGTAGCTGTGTTGAACAATCCATCTGCACCCTTCAACTATTGGGTATCGAAGCTAGACACCTGGCACAAACTGGCAATGTACGCAATAGAGGTGCTGGCTTGCCCGGCAGCCAGCGTTATGTCGGAACGCTGTTTCAGTGCTGCCGGAGGCATCGTCACAGATCGGCGGCGTATCCGCCTCTCCTCAGAAAATGCAGACCGTCTGACTCAAATTAAAATGAATCAATCCTGGATTGGAAACGACTACGCAACACTCCCGGACCCCAACCAAGTAACATGAACAATGAACATCTGTGATGGGTTAGCGTTTCCGGTCCCTGTTTATTGAACCTCTCATCTGTATTACATTTATGACTGCATGGCGACAAAATGCAAATTGCTATCCGCACGCTTCTTGTCCTCATGCAAGGCCTGGGTTGTTGTGTCTCAAAGCGTGGCCTTCTCCTCCTGCGCCACCCTCCTCTTGTTCCATCACGTGTGCTGCTGCTGGGTTAGCGTTACCGGTCCCTTTTCCTGGAACCTCTTATATGTATTACATTTATGACTGCATGCCGACAAAAAGCATGTTACCTGTGCAAAGAAAACAGACATTTCCCGCATTTAAAAGACAGTTTTCCCTTTGAAACTTTAAAATCGATTTTCTCAAAAACTATAAGCTCTTTTTGCTAAAAAATTTTTTCCTCTTGTACCCACTCCCAAGGTGCACATACCCTGTAAATTTGGGGTATGTAGCATGTAAGGAGGCTTTACAAAGCACGAAAGTTCGGGTCCCCATTGACTTCCATTATGTTCGGAGTTCGGCCATGTTCGGCCCGAACCCGAACATCTAGATGTTCGCCCAACACTACACGTGACCCGTTTGGCCAATCACAGCGCTAGCCGAACGTTCAGGTAACGTTCGGCCATGCGCTCTTAGTTCGGCCATATGGCCGAACAGTTTGGCCGAACACCATCAGGTGTTCGGCCGAACCCGAACATCACCCGAACAGGATGATGTTCTGCAGAACCCGAACAGTGGCGAACACTGTTCGCCCAACACTACCCCCGAGGGAGGAGCCTGAGACCGGCCACCACAGGAGCCAAATCCGGGGAGATCAGGAACATGTCTATCCTAGAAAGGGTTTGGTATGAGGTGGAGTGACATGTAAAACCATTAGTAGAAGGGTATCTTTCTCTCCATATATCTACCAAGCCTGAGGAGTCGACCCAATGCTTAAATACTTGAGAGTCTTTATTGGAGGGTATCAGTCTGTCTCTCTGGGAAGAGATCACCAAATTAAAGTCTCTGCACAGCAGAGTCCTGCCACCAGGCCATTTATTCGTGCAGTCCATAATGTCTCGTAATGTTTGGATATCAGCAGGAGGGGGTAAGTACAAACCCACTAAATTTACCTCAGAACCATGAATGTTGGCATGGACTATAACGTACCTGCCAAATGTACAAATGTATCTATTTTTAGATCCAGTAGTTGGAAAGGGCATTTCTTATGAATAAGGATTGACACGCCTCTTGAGTAATTAGAAAATGTAGAGGAATAGTAAGCTGAGATGTAGGGCTTTTTTAGTGACAGGACTCTGCTGCCCGTCAGGTGGGTTTCCAGAAGGACAGCTATATCCGGTTGGTAGTCACGTAACTAAGTAAATACCAAAGCTCTCTTAATTTTGTCGTTCAGACACCTGACATTCCAGAGGATTACCTTAGTATTAGTGAGAGAGAGAGAAACATATTATATCATGGTACCTTAATTTCCCAGACACAGGAGTATTCGAGCGGGGCGTGAAATCCCAGGGAACTTTGAGCCGCTGCAGTAAAGACAATACAGTTACACATAAACAATACAACATATGTACATCCCATGAAGACCAGGTCCGTGTCTTCATATCCTTGCACCCTATCCCACCCTGCCTCAACCTTAAAACTAGCTGAAGCTTGATCCCTAAATTAGGTAAACTGTAGTGGCTAAGCACTCCACTAGCAATACACTGTGGTTAGTAACTTGAGCTGAGAGAAGAGATGGCAACCACAACCACCCCCTCTCCTTCGGTAATCTCTGCCGATGCAGGAGGATTATCCCTGCGGGATACTCAGAAAGTCAGCAACTGGTGTGCATTATTCGCTGTCCGAGCCCTATGTGGCCGGGTAAGAGCTGTAACAGGTACAGTTAAGTAAAAACAAGTCCCAGGGCCGTTATTGTCAGGTGGGAAATCTGGGGACAATGCCTTGTGAAGGTAAGGGTAAGACCCCAGCAAAAAGAAGGAGTATTCTATATTTGGGATCAGAGTTGGAGAGAGTAAGTTCACATTATCCTGGAGTGAAAACAGTCCCAGGCTGGGTGTTCTCCTGTGACAGAGACCGGGGCACGGAGGTGTACCGTGCTGCATTCGGGTTGGTTTCCGTCATAGGGGGGAGAATCAAAGTACTCACTGCGGTCCCGCAAGTTGGTAGGATTTGGAGGGGGCAAGAATCCACCGGTCAGGAAGAGGGCCGGCAAGCCAGATCCTCAGCCTTGGAGAGTGTCGAGCCAGGCAATGGTGGCCTCGGGAGACTGAAAAAAGCTTAGGGCTTCTCCATCTTGGACTCTCAGGCGTGCTGGGAAGAGCATGGCATAGGGTAGGCCTTTAGTGCGCAGACGAGATTTAACGTGCTCGAAGGTCTTCCTCTTTTTCTGGGTCTCCGGGGAGAAATCCGGGAAGAACATCAGTCGGGTGTTCTCATATGTTATATCCTGGAGCCTCCTGGCCTCTCGGAGGATCGTGTCTCGGTCCTGGAAATTTGGCAGCTTAAAGATAAAGGGACGTGCAGGCGAGCCAGGAGGGAGAAGTTTAGATGGGATGCGGTGTGCCCTCTCTACTATGAAGCATGTAGAAAAGTTAGCGTCACGCATTAGGCGTGTAAGGCCGTAATGAACATTACCGGGTTGTCGCCCTAACTTCCCTCCGGGAGGCCCATGATGCGGACGTTACTACGTCTGTTCCTGTTCTCGGAGTCCTCTCCTCGGCCCTCTCTTCCAAACGTTTAACTTTGCGTACCAGTTCGGCCGAGGTTGTTGTGGCAGTGGCGGAAGAGTCCTCGAGGTTGCTTATTCTCCGCTCCGTCTGCGTGACTCTTTCACGGATTGTGGAAACATCTTGACGGAGTGTCGTCATCTGGGAATGCAGGTAGTCGATTTTGGTGCCCAGGGTGTCCCCTGTGGAGCTGATCAGATCTTTGCACACCGTTATAGCCGCCATAAGCTGAGTGAGATCCGGCTGTTCCTCCGCCGCCATTGGTGCTGGGGTCTGTGTGGCCTTCGCTCGGCCTGAAGGCAAGATGGCGCAGGTCTGAATACCTCGTGACTTGCCTGGCTTGGTCCTCTTCTCTGGCGGGTCTTCTCCAGTCGCCCCCTTCGTCATATTATCTCCACCGGTTTCAGGAGTAGTTCCGCCGGTTTTAAGTATTCGATGCCAGTAAAATAAACAGGATTTAGAGCCGGTTAGAAGAGGGTTGGTCGGGAGCTCTGAAAGTTAGCGTCCGCTCAGACTGCATGCATAGCCACGCCCCCGGTGGAAACATCTTTAGTTCTGCCAGGTGATGTGTACGGAATGTTCGTTACTAATAGATCTATGCACAGAGGGAGGTATTGCTTGCTTAGCAGTTGGAAAAAGCAGTTACTTCCCACAATGCAATGAGGTTGACAGACAGCACTGTCAGGACCTTGATCATGACATCACAGTGTGGGAGGGGTTTCACCACAATCTCAGCCATACAGACCCCGCTGATGATCTATTTGAGAAAAGGTAAGTTTTCTCGTGGGAAAGGTGGTCTCAGCTACCGATTGGAATAAAGTTCAATCCTTGGTGAAAGTTCCTCTTTAAAAGAACTCTCAGCCCTTTGCAATTAAAAAAGTACCAAAAATTAGGTAAGTATTTTCTTGCTTGCTGGTGCCTTAAAAAGATTTTAATGATAAGGGGCTTGATTCCCTGAGCCCCTGCAGGTAAGGCGTGTTTGATAAGGTGTGATATCTTTGATAAGGTGTGATATCATTGATAAGGCGTGATATTTGAGTTATCACGGTTTAGTGAATCAAGCCCAAGGTGTGAAAATATCTCCTAGGAGAAAGCTTATGAGAAAAAGTTAATTGAATAAGGTCATTAGTGTGAACTTAGCCAAAGTAGGGTTATTGGTTTTGTACATACTGCAGTAATTGCGCCAATTAAAATCATGCTACAATTGTTATCAGTTTACATGATTAGAAACGGCCAGGATACTACATAGTTAAGTAATCTCTGAGTTTTGACCATATGCTGTGATACACAAAAAATCTGGTTTGCTGTATTTGCAAATACTTTGCTCATGTGTGACCATGTTAATGTGAATGCAACAGCCGTTTACCAGTAATCTTCATGTCCATGATAAAGGCAATGGCTGCAGTAATTATTGAGTTGATGCTGCTTTGTGACCAAGGGGAAACATTCACCGACAACTCACAAATCTTACATATTCACACAGCACATGTAAGGCTTATCAGGTGTTACCCAAAGTATGTAACGCATGTTTGCCTGAGGCAAATTTAGCAGAGCTGCTGCCACCGTCCCCCCCCCCGCCCGTCCGTGGGTGCGGGGGGGGGGGGGGGCGGCCGCCGAGCCGGAGGGGTAGCGGGCAGGTCGGGGGTATTGGGCCTAGCGGTGGGGAGGGGGGGTCGGACCCCCCCCTCCCTTGCCTGGGTCCCCCGATCTGCGCTCCCCTCCAGCCTGTAATTACTAAGCTGCTGCCAGATCGTAAGAGGCACGGGCGGGGAGGACTCACCTTTTCCGCGTTCCATCGTGCGCTCCATTGACGCCACTTCCTGCATCGCCGTCCACTTACAATACAGTGGGCGGCGATGCAGGAAGTGACGTCAGTGGAGCGCTCGCTGGAACGCGGAAAAGGTGAGTCCTCCCCGCCCGTGCCTCTTACGATCTGGCAGCAGCTTCCTAATTACAGGCTGGAGGGGAGCGCAGATCGGGGGACCCAGGCGAGGGAGGGGGGGTCCGACCCCCCTCCCCACCGCTAGGCCCAATACCCCCGACCTGCCCGCTACCCCTCCGGCTCGGCGGCCGCCCCCCCCGGGCGGGTGCCGCCCTTTGAAGTTTGCCGCCTGAGGCAAATGTTTCACCCCGCCTCATGAGCGGGCCGGCCCTGCATGCATGTTGTGTATGTAACACGAGTTGTACTGTTTGAACATGTGCTACGCACTTTGCGTAATGTCCAGTACACCTTACATGCACTGTGAGCGGGTATACAATCGTTAGTGAATTCGTAGCCATGCATTTTATATGGAAGTTCTTTCTTTACACGGCTACAGCCTCCACTACCTTTAACAATCAAATATTTTATAATTAGTGATTATGCTGTTGTACAGGGAATAAACTACCTTCTGTCATTTTCTGCAAATGTTTTATATTTAATGGCAGTAACGTTTGTTTTTGCATTTAAAAATGTCTTTACTTATTGACGTATAACATTTTATTCCCTCAATTAAGTACCAAATGTATACCGTAAGCAACATTTTTAATTCAAGGCTTTATAAAATTCTTTATAATTATTAATTATTATTGCATGATTTCTTACATGGGGTTTGCGAGAATTTGAAACCTGAGAATAGCGTAAATCAAGCCAAAAATGCATTGGGGCTGCAACTATAGTATAGTGGGATGCGAAAGTTTGGGCAACCTTGTTAATCGTCATGATTTTCCTGTATAAAATTAAAAACAATAGTGCACAAACCAGCTTGGGGCCCCGGGAACTCTCACTGCCCGGTGCCCCAGAACCAGCATGCAACACCATATGTGAGCGCAGCCAAGCCCTGGAGCTGCCACCCCCAGGAGCCTGTCCCCAACTGCTCTGAAACTTACCAAACACACAAAGGGAAATACTCACTTCCCAAACAGTTCTCTGCTGCTTATATAAAGCCTGCAGGCTGCTTATAAGCCAATAAGAAGTGCACACACACGTTACACCTAGTCTGCAGTGATTAATCAAGCAGAGGTTGAGAAAATTCAGGCTGGTTTGTGCACTATTGTTTTTAATTTTATTGTAGATTCCCATGCAGTTTAGTTAGGAGGGGGGCAGATGAGAGGGAATATCCTGCACGCTGGTGCCCCCTGCTGGCCATATAGCCATTGTCTATATGTGTAACAACCGTGTGCTGCTACTCAGTGGTGCTCACCGCCAGGTCGTGATCACGCTTACGCGTGGATTCACGACCATTTTGACGCATTCCGCCTCGGACACGCTAAGCCGTGAATAGATTTTCAACCACGAAAATCTGCTTCGGCTTCGCGTGAATGCGGACAGAAATCCACATTCACGCTCGTGAAACCCGGCGCTGAAGTCGTTGTTAGCGGAAATGCGTCAAACTATGCGGAAGTGACACATTGCAGGCCAATCAGAGGGCCCCAGCCAGGCTGTGCTACTACTACTACCACCAGTATGTTGGCATGGTCCTTCTGTGCTGCTGCTGCTAAACTGACCGCCCGCATTGTCCTCCTCCTCCTGACTCAGTCGCTTCCCGCTGCTGCACTCTGCGTTCACACTGCCCGGGTCACTGGGTGCATTTAATTTTTTGGCCAGCACTATGACGCTGTGCTGCTACTACTACCACCAGTATGTTGCCATGGTCCTTCTGTGCTGCTGCTGCTGAACTGACCGCCCGCATTGTCCTCCTCCTCCTGACTCAGTAGCTTCCCGCTGCTGCACTCTGCGTTCACACTGCCCGGGTCACTGGGTGCATTTAATTTTTTGGCCAGCACTATGACACTGTGCTACTACTACTACCACCAGTATGTTGCCATGGTCCTTCTGTGCTGCTGAACTGACCGCCCGCATTGTCCTCCTCCTCCTGACTCACTCGCTTCCACCAATGTACTCTGTCTGCGTTCACACTGCCCGGGTCACCGGGTGCATTTAATTTTTTGGCCAGCACTATGACGCTGTGCTGCTACTACTACTACCAGTATGTTGCCGTGGTCCTTCTGTGCTGCTGAACTGACCGCCCGCATAGTCCTTCTCCTGACTCAGTCGCTACCACCACTGCACTCTGCGTTCACACTGCCCGTGTCCACTGACAACTCTGCTGCGATGTCATTGCTAATTGCTGCAAAAAAACAAAAAACAAAAAAAACCAAATTACAAAAACCTCTCTGGGGCCTTTTTGGCGTCAGCCACTCATCCTCCTCCAGCGGTACCTTCGCCGCCAAGTGCCATTGGAACTCGCCTTCACCTCTTTGATTGCTTAACGCGTATATCCCTTTTTAAAACCACGTATTACCAATTAATAGCCCCATTTACAGTGGTGATTTGTCTTTAAAAGCCATTAAAAAAAAAAAATTTATGTTGAAGTTATGTTGCCCCTTATCACCTCGATAATCCATGCAATTTGGGGGATTGTAGCATGTATGGGGGCTTTGTTATTAACGTTAAAAGAAATTCCGCCTCCGGGCGGGAATCCACGCGTGATTACGCCATTCACGGCAGAAAATCCGCGTGGTTGCGTGGACGCGGACGAAAATCCGCATGCGGCGGGGCCGAATGCGGATTTTTTTTTGCAACCACGCGGATTGCCGAATTCGTGGATGAGGCACATCCGAGCACCCCTGCTGCTACTGATTATGTGTGATCTGCAGAATCACCTATAATACAGACGCTATTCCTGATTATGTGGTGATCTGCAGTATCACCAATAATACAAGAATAGCTAACAGGATACAAAGTGTAAGTGCTTGGTGCAACAGTAACTGATAGGTTTTATGTGACCGCACCAGAGGAGCTGGTGGGTACTTACAGCGAGCACACCTCACCAGTAGCTAGGGCCCACTGGTGCGTAGGATGGTCAGGCAGGCAAGGTTCGTCAACAGAGGGATAAGTATCGATACAGAATCGTGAGGCAGGACAATAATCGGTATTCAGGCAGAGGTTCAGCAACAGAGAGGTAAGTAGCGGTATAGAATCGTGAGGCAAGAGAGTAATCGGTATTCAGGCAGAGGTTCAGCAACAGTAAAACAGAGAGGCAGAAGTACAGAATCAGGAAACGAGATCAGAGTCAGAGTTAGCCAAAAGTCATACACAAAATATCAATACAATAACAAATATTCCTAGGCTAGGTGTGACTTCCTTGGCATCAACACCTGGGGTGTAGTCTAGGGTCTGCGGGCTAGCACAGAGTGTTCGCACAACAACAGACAGCGAGCTAATGGCCGCTCGCTGTCTTTATGCTGGCAGGGAACTCTCAACCACGCCCCCGCCAGCTCGGCCAATCGGGAGCGAGGAGCGCTTCCTGTGACGTCAGCCGACTAGCTGGTCAGCTGACGCGCCTGCGAGGCGCGTATAGGTCTCACCGCTGGCCGCACGCGTGCATAGCTCTGATGCTATGCGCCGGCGACAAGCCAGCGTGTGGGGTCCTGAGCTGAGCGGCGGGGACGGCGGTGATCGTGTCCCCGCCGTTCTTTACAGTACCCCCCCCTTGAGGCGTGGACTCCGGACACGTCTTACATGGTTTTTCTGGATGTAATTCATGAAACCTGTGTCTGAGATCCTCCGCATGAAGACGATGTCCTGGAACCCACGACCTTTCCTCAGGCCCATACCCCTTCCAGTGGACCAAATACTACACTGAACTGCGAACAAAGCGAGAATCGAGAATCTCCTCGATCTCGTATTCAGGTTCTCCATCAATCAGCACCAGGGGGGGGAGGGGAGGGGGGGAAGAGGAACCCACATGAACAGCAATCACAGCAGGCTTGAGCAGTGACACATGGAAAGATTTGACACCTCTAATGCTTGCAGGTAGGGCCACAACATATGCCACGTCATTAATCTTTTTAGAAATGGTGTACGGACCGATGTACCTGGGCCCCAACTTAGCTGACGGCTGTCTAAGAGTGATATGACGCGTGGACACCCAAACATAGTCGCCAGGCTCAAATTCCCATTCCAAGGAACGCTTTTTATCAGCCTGTCTTTTCTGAACTTCAAACGCCTTTTTCAAGTTATTTTTAACTACCGTCCATATCTCCTTCAAAGAACTCTGCCAAACTTCCAAAGCAGGAAATTGGGAGGTCACGACCGGTAGAGGGGAGAATTTTGGAGATCTACCTGTGACTACCAGAAACGGCGAAAAACCGGAGGACCCACTCTTAAGGTTGTTGTGTGCGAATTCCGCGAATGGGAGAAATTTCACCCACTCATGTTGGACATCCGACAAATAACACCGCAAGAATTGTTCAAGAGTCTGATTGACTCTTTCAGTCTGTCCGTTCGTCTGTGGGTGATATACAGAAGAAAACGAGAGTTTCATGCCCAAATGATGGCAGAAAGCTCGCCAAAACTGCGACACGAACTGCACACCCCTGTCCGACACCACATCCTCTGGAATGCCGTGCAGACGGAAGATGTGGTGTATGAACAGGTCTGCCAATTCCTGGGCAGAGGGGAGTCTCTCCAGCGGGATGAAGTGGGCCATCTTGCTAAAGCGAAGTAAAGCAGAGGGACACCAAGAGCCCCAATAGTGTAATTCGTCTTGGGGACAACAAAATAAATGAGAAGTTAAAATTATACTCACAAACCAGGGTTACCAATAGGCAACCACTGTATAGGCAGGTGGGGAGAACAATCCTGACCCCACTCAGGAATAAAAAGTCGCTCTCTGTAGACAGGAAGATAGGGTAACAACCCTCCACCCAGGGTGGACTCAATGTAGTGTACAAGATACAGAGGCGCCAAAAGAATAAAAGGTAATTAAATGAACTTAAAAAACCAACTGGTTAAACAGAGGAGGCAGCGGTGGTCTTACCCCCTCCAAACAGACACAGGCAAGGACTGCGATTCAGACAGTCAACAATTTATTCGGAACTCCAAAAAACAATGCAACGCGTTTCACGGGCCATACATCCCGCTTCCTCAGGCAAAATACATCTGGGAGGCGCCGAGCTCGCTGATATAATACAGATGCTGTGACTCCTACTGTATTTTGCCTGAGGAAGCGGGATGTATGGCCCGTGAAACGCGTTGCATTGTTTTTTGGAGTTCCGAATAAATTGTTGACTGTCTGAATCGCAGTCCTTGCCTGTGTCTGTTTGGAGGGGGTAAGACCACCGCTGCCTCCTCTGTTTAACCAGTTGGTTTTTTAAGTTCATTTAATTACCTTTTATTCTTTTGGCGCCTCTGTATCTTGTACACTATCTTGCTAAAGCGGTCCACTACCACCCAAATGACTGATTTCCCCTCAGACCTGGGAAGTTCTCCCACAAAGTCCATGGATAAATGAGTCCATGGCTCCTCGGGCACAGGCAAAGACTGTAAGATACCGGCAGGAGCCTGACGGGACGGTTTACTCCGAGCGCAAACTGGACAGGCCTTTATAAATTCCCTGCAGTCTAAACACATAGATGGCCACCAAACAGATCTAGAGAGCAGCTCCACAGTCCTGGCATAACCCGGGTGACCTGCGACCTTATGGCTGTGGAACAACTCCAGAACCTGGAGTCTTAAATGTAAAGGTACAAAGAGAACCCCCTCAGGTTTCCCTCCGGGACAGTCTTGTTGAAAAGACCTCAGGATGGACTTCCTTAGTCTCAATAGCTGCCAAAACCACATTGTCTTGCAGGATCATCACTGGTTCCGAGGGTGGAGCGGATTCGGGTTCAAAACACCTGGATAAGGCATCCGCCTTGACATTCTTACTACCAGGTCTGTACGTGATAACGAATCTAAATCTAGAAAAAAACAGGGACCAACGAGCTTGTCGAGGGTTCAATCTTTTGGCCCCCTCAATATATTCTAGATTTTTGTGATCCGTGTACACAGAGATAACATGCTCCGCACCCTCTAACCAGTGACGCCATTCCTCAAAAGCCAATTTAATGGCCGGAAGTTCCCGATTCCCTATGTCATAATTCTTCTCTGCAGGAGAAAATTTACGGGAGAAGAAAGCACAGGGATGTAACCGACCCTGGAACCCTGAATGTTGAGATAATACTGCACCTACCCCTATCTCAGATGCGTCCACTTCGACAATGAATGGACAAGTCACGTCAACATGACGGAGGATAGGAGCAGAGCAAAACAATTCTTTCAGTAAAGCAAAGGCAGACTGGGCTTCCTTGGACCAATGATACGTGTCTGCCCCTTTTTTAGTGAGGTCAGTAAGAGGAGACACTACCGAGGAGAACCCCTTAATAAATCTCCGGTAATAATTTGCGAAACCTAAAAATCGCTGGAGTGCCTTCAACCCAACGGGTTGAGGCCAATCATAGACGGCCGACACTTTTTTAGGATCCATGGTCAGACCTGATGTGGAGATAATATATCCCAGAAATGGTAGTTCAGTCACCTCAAAGATGCATTTCTCAATCTTAGCATAGAGATTATTCTGCCTGAGTTTTGACAGGACATGTCTGACATGATCCCTGTGTTCAGCCAAGTTCCGAGAATAGATTAGAATATCGTCAAGATATACCAGAACGAAATGACCCAAGACCTCTCTAAAAATCTCATTCACGAGTTCCTGGAAAACGGCTGGGGCATTACACAACCCGAAGGGCATAAGGGATATTCGTAATGCCCGTCGGGTGTGTTGAAGGCCGTCTTCCATTCATCACCACTACGAATACGAACAAGGTTGTATGCCCCACGAAGGTCCAATTTAGAGAATACACTGGCATTAGTGATCTGAGAAAAAAGGCCGTCAATCAAAGGTAGTGGGTAGCGATTCTTTATAGTGATCTTATTAAGTTCTCTGTAATCAATACAGGGCCGCAAACCCCCATCTTTCTTTTGAACAAAAAAAAATCCCGCCCCTGCAGGGGATTTAGATGGACGAATAAACCCTTTGGCCAAATTCTCTTTAATGTAATCTTCCATAGCAGATTTTTCTGGCCCAGAAAGATTATAAATGTGACCTCTAGGGGGCATGGTACCAGGCCTCAATTCAATAGGGCCGTCAAAACTCCGATGAGGAGGAAGCTTATCTGCCGATTTGGGACAAAAGACATCGGAAAATTCCGAATATTGAGGCGGTACCCCCTCCAAGTGAATCTGGGTAGCGCAAACAGAAACCCTCTCTAAACAATGATGATGACAATAAGTGGACCAGCTCAGCAATTGACCTGAGCTCCAATCGACATGAGGAGAGTGTTGAACACCTGGGGTCTAGTCTAGGGTCTGCGGGCTAGCACAGAGTGTTCGCACAACAACAGACAGCGAGCTAATGGCAGCTCGCTGTCTTTATGCTGGCAGGGAACTCTCAACCACGCCCCCGCCAGCTTGGCCAATCTGGAGCGAGGAGCGCTTCCTGTGACGTCAGCCAACCAGCTGGTCAGCTGACGCGCCTGCGAGACGCGTAAAGGTCTCGCCGCTGGTCGCGCGCGCGCATAGCTCTGATGCTATGCGCCGGAGACAAGCCAGCGTGTGGGGTCCTGAGCTGAGCGGCGGGGACGGCAGTGATCGTGTCCCCGCCGTTCATTACAATATGCAACTGAAGCCCTCTCCAACGACTGGCTGAATTTTTTCAGCCTCTGCTTAATTGATTACTGCAGACTAGGTGTAACGTGTGTGTGCACTTCTTATTGGCTTATAAGCAGCCTGCAGGCTTTATATAAGCAGCAGAGAACTGTTTGGGAAGTGAGTATTTCCCTTTGTGTGTTTGGTATGATTTTCCTGTATAAATCTTTGGTTGATACGATAAAAAATGTCAGTTAAATACAGTATATCATATAGGAGACACACACACAGTGATATTTGAGAAGTGAAATTAAGTTTATTGGATTTACAGAAAGTGTGCAATAACTGTTTAAACAACATTAGGCAGGTGCATACATTTGGGCACCACAAAAAAGAAATTAAATCAATATTTAGTAGAGCCTCCTTTTGCAGCAATTACAGTAATTACAGCCTCTGAACGCTTACTGTAGGTTCTAATGAGAGTCTGGATTCTGGTTGAAGGTATTTTAGACCATTCCTCTTTACAAAACATCTCTAGTTCATTCAGGTTTGATGGCTTTTGAGCATGGACAGCTCTCTTTAACTCACACCACAGATTTTCAATTATATTGAGGTCTGGGGACTGAGATGGCCATTCTAGAACGTTGCACTTGTTCCTCTGCATGAATGCCTTAGTGGATTTTAAACAGTGTTTAGGGTTGTTGTCTTGATGAAAGATCCAGCCCTGGCGCAGCTTCAGCTTTGTCACCAAGTCTTGGACATTGGTCTCCAGAATCTGCTGATACTGAGTGGAATCCATGCATCCCTCAACTTTGACAAGATTCCCAGTCCCCGCACTAGTCACACAGCCCCACAGCATGATGGAACCACCACCATATTTTACTGTAGGTAGCAGGTGTTTTTCTTGAAATGCTGTGTTCTTTTTTCTCCATGCATAATGCCCCTTGTTATGCCCAAATAACTCACTTTTAGTTTCATCAGTCCACAGCGCCTTATTCCAAAATGAAGCTTGCTTGTCCAAATTTGCTTTAGCATACCTCAAGCGGCTCTGTTTTTGCTGTGGGTGGAGAAAAGGCTTCCTCTGCATCACTCTCGCATACAGCATCTCCTTGCGTAAAGTGCGCAAATGGTTGAACGATGCACAGTGACTCCATCTGCAGTGAAATGATGGTGCTGGTCTGTGGGTTGACTCTAATATGTTTCTAACTGTGGAAACAGACAGCAGAAATATCTGAGACAGCTTTCTGTATCCTTCCCCTAAACCATGATGGTGAACAATCTTTGTCTTAAGGTCATTTGAGAGTTGTTTTGAGACCCCAATGTTACTAGTGTTAAGAGAGAATTTAAAAGAGGAGGGAAACTTTCAATTGGATTCACATGTGTATGTAGGTCAGGGGTCATTGAGCTTACCAAGCCAATTTGAGTTCCAATAATTAGTTCTAAAGGTTTTGGAATCAATAAAATGACAACAGTGCCCAAATGTATGCACCTGCCTAATGTTGTTTAAACAATTATTGCGCACTTTCTGTAAATCCAATAAACTTAATTTCACTTCTCAAATATCACTGTGTAGGTCTCCTATCTGATATATTTAACTGACATTTTTATCGTAACATCCAACGATTTATACAGGAAAATCATGATGATTAACAAGGTTGCCCAAACTTTTGCCTCCCACTGTATCTTCTGTCATTTCTGCTATTAGTTTTGGGACAAAAAAGTGAATATAAATCTGCATGATCCTGACACTGTCAGCTCAGACACTTATTAGTGACTGGGAACATATGCCTCGTAAATGCCTCCTGAATGAATGATCACTTCTGAAACCAATAGCAGTGATCATTCATTTAAATGTACTGTATCTCAACTGACGTGACATGAAGTGATAAACATGGGTACCTGGAGTACTAGTTTTACTAATGCGACCCTTTTTATTTTTTACATCACAATAGTTAAAAAACCAACAGTACTTTATATATGCAAACTTCCCTGTACTGGGCATGTGCAAATATGGTCAATACATGCCCAGTAGAGCAAAGCCGCTCATGAATGGACAAAAAAGCCATGCACAAGCAGCTTAGTTCTACTAGCCATGTGTAGGTAATATTCGGCATGACCAGCATGAAGAAGCTTGTACCCAGACAGTAGCCCGGCCACAAGAAGCAATACCCTTTCACTTTTGATCAACTAATTTTTTGCTTATATAGTCACTGTTTATGGATTTTATTGCTGCTTATGAGGCGCTATTTGATCCCCACTTCCATTTGTTTTTGTGAAAAATGAAAGTTTATTTGTGGCTCTACACCCTGCCCTTCATTGTTTTATATGTTTTGACAATTAACAAGTGTTGTTAAAGAAAGATTTTCATATTTTCGTTTTGGTGATGCTATGATGATCTCCTTTTGATAGTGTTCTCATATATCACAAGAAGCGGTTTTAAACTGGGGATGATGGGGTTATGGGTCCATAGTAAACTCACTAGTGGTACAGATTGAACCATCTAGTGTTGTGTTCAGTAGACACTGAGATAGCATAACTGAAACTAGATTTATTTACAGGATTCTACGTAAACAG
This sequence comes from Hyperolius riggenbachi, assembly GCF_040937935.1. NCBI lineage: Eukaryota > Metazoa > Chordata > Amphibia > Anura > Hyperoliidae > Hyperolius > Hyperolius riggenbachi. The sequence continues at coordinate 352,100,135 of NC_090647.1, read as the reverse complement.
TGTCTTTTCCCCATGTCCCTAGCCACTGCAGAACACAAACCAACGATACCGAACAGTACAGATAATCTTATGCAGTACACAAGTACAAAAGTGTCATCTCCAGGCCAGATGCTTGAATATCACAGTTGGTCCTTTGATGAGCTCCACTGACATGGCTGAACAAATCTAAAATAACAGACCATAAGATTTGGTGCACCATTTACACTTCCTAAGGCAAAGTACAACAAGTAGCAGCTGAATGAGTGTCAGGACGGGTATAGGCAGAGGCGCTATACCTGTCCGGACACTCATTCAGCTGCTCCTTGTTGTACTTAGCTTGAGGAAGCGGGCGAGAGACCCACAAAACGCGTTGCAGATGTTATCGGAGTAAGAAATAAATGATGACTACATTCTAAAGATACATTATTGTTGTGTCATCTATGGGGAGGTAAGTCTCCCCATGTTAAACTTTTTATTGCAACTGTATATTATTTAGTTGTCTGTTGAGCTTAGTCAATTCATCTGCAGTTTTCTAATCTGCAGTTCTAACATGACTGAACTGAACTCCAGCTGTTTAATTTTATCACAATTTTCTTTAGCATTTTATCTACTTTGTTCTTCCTAGCCAGAGATGTGCTTATTAACTCTCTGCTAATAGAAGCCATGCAAGATGCCCATCTCTTTGTTGTTGAAGTCTAGTCTGACCTATGTACAGTATATCAAAGAACTGTGAGATTGAAGTGCTCATCTTGTTTTAGATTTCAGGATTAGTAAGGAGGTATTCTTCATTCTCTAGTTGTTAGGAAGGAGGTAAAAAAATGGTCTATTACTGCACGTACTATTACATAGTGTAACAACAATATTGTGATCTACATCTCCCAAATAAAGCCATCATAGTATGAATAGTCACCCAATAAAACTGCTGTTATTCTACACCTTCCACGTGTTCTTATTGCAACCTATCACCCTGCACTAAAATTCGAATAGCTGTCTGCTATTTTCTTCTTTGCAGCATTTATGACCTTGTACCTTACACATGCTGTCCACTCCTTCTTTCTAAGCTGATGCATTAAGAATATAAACAGCATGGAACCTCCACCCTTTTCTCATTTGCTTATCACATATCCATTGCAATATCTCTGTGTAGAAAATGTTCAATGGAAGATCACAAAAAATGTCATACTAATACATTGAATATATCACAGTATGTTGCACAGATAGCATTCTTGTCCCTCCATCTATGCTCTTTGGAAAGAAAACATTAGTGCTATAATTTGTGGCACCAAAATGGATTTCCATTTACAAATATTTTCATTAATGTGGTCATACATAGTTCCATTTTCATATTTTATTTATATTATTAGGTAACTTTTTCTCCTGAGACTCTCACTTTTTAAAATATCTTTTTAGCACTCAGTAAATGGTAATAATCTATAGGTAAAAAAGTACTGGCAAGTAACACAAGTATTTTCTCACTTGCTGGTGGTTAAACCACTTAAAGAGAATCTGTACTGTAAAATTCTTACAATAAAAAGCATACCATTCTATTCATTATGTTCTCCTGGGCCCCTCTGTGCTGTTTCTGCCACTCCCTGCTGCAATCCTGGCTTGTAATTGCCAGTTTTAGGCAGTGTTTAAAAAAAAAAGACATAGCAAATGATAGGCTGAGAGTATCTCAGTGTGTGAGTCATACAGAGTGTGCAGGGGGCCTGGAGAGGGTGTGTATAGCTTCTATCCAATCACAAGCAGCACAGCACATTCCAGCCTGACTGCCTGAGCCCGACAGAGGAGTGAAGATTAGATCATATAACAAAGATAACACAACCACTGTGCAACTAGGAAAGGCTGCAGTAAGACAGAGCACATTAGAACAGCTATAGGAACTTATAGGATAGAAGAAATAAGGCTCAAATTAAGGAAAATAGGACGTTTATAAATGTCCTATTTGTGCACTAATTAGTACAAACAGGACGTTTAATAAATGTCCATTCTGTCAAAATGCACATGCATGCGTGCCAAGGGAGCAGGCACACATATGCACGTGCCCATTTTAACCAAGCAATGGAGGCTTGTTAAAGAGACACTGTAAATTCAAAAACGTCCCCTGGGGGGTACTCACCTCGGGAGGGGGAAGCCTCCGGATCCTAATGAGGCTTCCCCCGTCCTCCTCTGTCCCACGGGGGTCTCGCTGCAGCCCTCCGAACAGCGGCCCGACAGACCCGTCAGCCTGTTCAATATTTACCTTTCCAGGCTCCAGCGGCGGCGCTGTTGCGGCTCTTCTGACGGAGATAGGCGGAAATAGTCGATCTCCGTCGGGTCCGCTCTACTGCGCAGGCGACCTGTGCCTGCACAGTAGAGCGGCCTGACGGAGATCGGCTATTTCCGCCTATCTCCATGGGAAGGAGCGGATACTGCGCCTGCGCTGGAGCCAAAAGGTAAATATTTACGTGGGACCGAGGAGGACGGGGGAAGCCTCAATGGGATCTGGAGGCTTCCCCCACCCAAGGTGAGTACCCCCTAGGGGAGTTTTTTTCGTTACAGGTTTTCTTTAAGTCGTTAAAAGGCTTTTATTGACAACGGCCCTTATTTAATCTATTTTTCTCCTGAGGGATATTTTCAGACCTTATCAATAAAATTCCTTTTTAGCCACTTTTCAACCTACTTTTCAATGCTTTTTCAATTGCAGACTGCAGAGTGCTAAAAAGTTATTTTAAACAGAAGATGAAAAATCATCTCCTAGGAGAAAATTTAGGGGAAAAAGTGTATTGATAAAGACCAGCGTGTGAACATATCACCTAAGAGAAAAAGTTAACTGTACATGGGCTACTGCCTTTCACGTGAGATACACCTCACACTGCTTTCCTGAATTATGACTGCAGTATACTCCAGTAAAAAGTGGAGAGGTAAGGCCAGGTTCACACTTAAGTGGCAAATAGATCCGTGACAACGGATCTGATTACCGGTCGATCCACTTCCCGACCGCCTAACGCACAGGGGCGGCCGGGAAGTGGAGCCCTGAAGGACCGGCTCACCCACAGAGGCGGCGGTCCTTCTAAGGGCATGGGCTTAGCTCGCCCGCCGCAACATCCCGCCGGCTATACGGAAGCGCCGGCGGGATGTTAACCCCGCGATCGCCGCATACAAAGTGTATAATACACTTTGTAATGTTTACAAAGTGTATTATACAGGCTGCCTCCTGCCCTGGTGGTCCCAGTGTCCGAGGGACCACCAGGGCAGGCTGCAGCCACCCTAGTCTGCATCCAAGCACACTGATTTCTCCCCCCCCTGCCCCAGATCGCCCACAGCACCCATCAGACCCCCCCCTGCCCACCCCCCAGACCCCTGTTTGCACCCAATCACCCCCCTAATCACCCATCAATCACTCCCTGTCACTATCTGTCAACGCTATTTTTTTTTTATCCCCCCCCTGCTCCCTACCCTCTCCTGATCACCCCCCACCCCTCAGATTCTCCCCAGACCCCCCCCCCCCAGACCACCACCCCCTGTTTACTGTATGCATCTATCCCCCTGATCACCTGTCAATCACCTGTCAATCACCTGTCAATCACCCGTCAATGCCACCCATCAATCAGCCCCTAACCTGCCCCTTGCGGGCAATCTGATCACCCCCCCACACCAATAGATCGCCCGCAGATCCGACATCAGATCACCTCCCAAATCCATTGTTTACATCTATTCTCTCCTCTAAACACCCACTAATTACCCATCAATCACCCATCAATCACCCCCTATCACCACCTGTCACTTTTACCTATCAGATCAGACCCTAATCTGCCCCTTGTGGGCACCCAATCACCCGCCCACACGCTCAGATTGCCCTCTGACCCCCCCTTATCAATTCACCAGTGCATTAATTACATCTGTTCTTCCCTGTAATAACCCACTGATCACCTGTCAATCACCTGCCAATCACCTATCACCCATCAATCACCCCCTGTCACCCCCTGTCACTGCCACCCATCAATCAGCCCCTAACCTGCCCCTTGCGGGCAATCTGATCACCCACCCACACCATTAGATCGCCCGCAAACCCGCCGTCAGATTACCTCCCAAATGTATCGTTTACATCTGTTATCTTCTCTAAACACCCACTAATTACCCATCAATCACCCATCAATCACCCCCTATCACCACCTGTCACTGTTACCTATCAGATCAGACCCTAATCTGCCCCTTGCGGGCACCCAATCACCCGCCCACACGCTCAGATTGCCCTCAGACCCCCCCCCTTATCAATTCGCCAGTGCATTAATTACATCTGTCCTTCCCTGTAATAACCCACTGATCACCTGTCAATCACCTGCCAATCACCTATCACCCATCAATCACCCCCTGTCACTGCCACCCAACAATCAGCCCCTAACCTGCCCCTTGCGGGCAATCTGATCACCCACCCACACCAATAGATCGCCCGCAGATCCGACATCAGATCACCACCCAAGCGCAGCGTTTACATCTATTCTCTCCTCTAAACACCCACTAATTACCCATCAATCACCCCCTATCACCACCTGTCACTGTTACCCATCAGATCAGACCCTAATCTGCCCCTTGCGGGCACCCAATCACCCGCCTACACGCTGAGATTGCCCTCAGACCCCCCCTTATCAATTCGCCAGTGCAATATTTACATCTGTCCTTCCCTGTAATAACCCACTGATCACCTGTCAATCACCTACCAATCACCTATCACCCATCAATCCCCCCCTGTCACTGCCACCCAACAATCAGCCCCTAACCTGCCCCTTGCGGGCAATCTGATCACCCACCCACACCAATAGATCGCCCGCAGATCCGACATCAGATCACCACCCAAGCGCAGTGTTTCCATCTATTCTCTCCTCTAAACACCCACTAATTACCCATCAATCACCCATCAATCACCCCCTATCACCACCTGTCACTGTTACCCATCAGATCAGACCCTAATCTGCCCCTTGCGGGCACCCAATCACCCGCCTACACGCTCAGATTGCCCTCAGACCCCCCCTTATCAATTCGCCAGTGCAATATTTACATCTGTTCTCCTCTGTAATAACCCACTGATTACCTGTCAATCACCTATCAATCACCCATCAATCACCCGCTGTCACTGCCACCCATCAATCACCCCCTGTCACTGCCACCCATCAATCACCCGCTGTCACTGCCACCCATCAATCAGCCCCTAACCTGCCCCTTGCGGGCAAACTGATCACCCACCCACACCAATAGATCGCCCGCAGATCCGACATCAGATCACCACCCAAGCGCAGTGTTTCCATCTATTCTCTACCCTAAACACCCACTAATTACCCATCAATAACCCCCTGTCACTGCTACCTATCAGATTAGACCCCTATCTGCCCCTAGGGCACTCAATCACCCGCCCACACCCTCAGAATGCCCTCAGACCCCAGCCCTGATCACCTCGCCAGTGCATTGCTTGCATCTATACCCCCCTCTAATCACACCTTGAGACACCCATCAATCACCTCCTGTCACCCCCTAGCACACCTACCCATCAGATCAGGCCCCAATTTGCCCCGTGTGGGCTCCTGATCACTCGGCCAAACCCTCAGATCCCCCTCAGACCCCCTTCCGATCACCTCCCCAGTGCATTGATTGCATCTATTTTCCCCTCTAACCACCCCCTGAGACACCCATCAATCACCTCCTGTCACCCCCCTAGCACTCCTATCCATCAGATCAGGCCCAATACAACCTGTCATCTAAAAGGCCACCCTGCTTATGACCGGTTCCACAAAATTCGCCCCCTCATAGACCACCTGTCATCAAAATTTGCAGATGCTTATACCCCTGAACAGTCATTTTGAGACATTTGGTTTCCAGACTACTCACGGTTTTGGGCCTGTAAAATGCCAGGGCGGTATAGGAACCCCACAAGTGACCCCATTTTAGAAAAAAAGACACCCCAAGGTATTCCGTTAGGTGTATGACGAGTTCATAGAAGATTTTATTTTTTGTCAAAAGTTAGCGGAAATTAATTTTTATTGGTTTTTTTTCACAAAGTGTCATTTTTCACTAACTTGTGACAAAAAATAAAATCTTCTATGAACTCGCCATACACCTAACGGAATACCTTGGGGTGTCTTCTTTCTAAAATGGGGTCACTTGTGGGGTTCCTATACTGCCCTGGCATTTTAGGGGCCCTAAACCGCGAGGAGTAGTCTAGAAAACAAATGCTTCAAAATGACCTGTGAATAGGACGTTGGGCCCCTTAGCGCACCTAGGCTGCAAAAAGTGTCACACATGTGGTACCGCCGTACTCAGGAAAAGTAGTATAATGTGTTTTGGGGTGTATTTTTACACATACCCATGCTGGGTGGGAGAAATTTCTATGTAAATGGACAATTGTGTGTAAAAAAATCAAACAATTGTCATTTACAGAGATATTTCTCCCACTTAGCATGGGTATGTGTAAAAATACACCCCAAAACGCATTATACTACTTCTCCTGAGTACGGCGGTACCACATGTGTGGCACTTTTTTACACCCTAAGTACGCTAAGGGGCCCAAAGTCCAATGAGTACATTTAGGATTTCACAGGTCATTTTGCGACATTTGGTTTCAAGACTACTCCTCACGGTTTAGGGCCCCTAAAATGCCAGGGCAGTATAGGAACCCCACAAATGACCCCATTCTAGAAAGAAGACACCCAAAGGTATTCCGTACGGAGTATGGTGAGTTCATAGAAGATTTTATTTTTTGTCACAAGTTAGCGGAAAATGACACTTTGTGAAAAAAAAACTATTAAAATCAATTTCCGCTAACTTGTGACAAAAAAATAAAATCTTCTATGAACTCGCCATACACCTAACGGAATACCTTGGGGTGTCTTCTTTCTAAAATAGGGTCATTAGTGGGGTTCCTATACTGCCCTGGCATTTTAGGGGCCCTAAACCGTGAGGAGTAGTCTTGAAACAAAAATGACCTGTGAAATCCTAAAGGTACTCATTGGACTTTGGGCCCCTTAGTGCAGTTAGGGTGCAAAAAAGTGCCACACATGTGGTATCGCCATACTCGGGAGAAGTAGTATAATGTATTTTGGGGTGTATTTTTACACATACCCATGCTGGGTGGGAGAAATACCTCTGTAAATGACAATCTTTTGATTTTTTTACACACAATTGTCCATTTACAGAGGTATTTCTCCCACCCAGCATGGGTATGTGTAAAAATACACCCCAAAACACATTGTACTACTTCTCCCGAGTATGGCGATACTACATGTGTGGCACCCTAACTGCGCTAAAGGGCCCAAAGTCCAATGAGTACCTTTAGGATTTCACAGGTCATTTTGAGAAATTTCGTTTCAAGACTACTCCTCACGGTTTAGGGCCCCTAAAATGCCAGGGCAGTATAGGAACCCCACAAATGACCCCATTTTAGAAAGAAGACACCCCAAGGTATTCCGTTAGTAGTATGGTGAGTTCATAGAAGATTTTATTTTTTGTCAAAAGTTAGCGGAAATTGATTTTAATTGTGTTTTTTCACAAAGTGTCATTTTCCGCTAACTTTTGACAAAAAATAAAATCTTCTATGAATTAACAAATTGTCATTTACAGAGATATTTCTCCCACCCAGTATGGGTATGTGTAAAAATACACCCCAAAACACATTATACTACTTTTCCTGAGTACGGCAATACCACGTGTGGCACTTTTTTGCAGCCTAACTGCGCTAAGGGGTCCAAAGTCCAATGAGCACCTTTAGGCTTTACAGGGGTGCTTACAATTTAGCACCCCCCAAAATGTCAGGACAGTAAACACACCCCACAAATGACCCCATTTTGGAAAGTAGACCCTTCAAGGTATTCAGAGAGGGGCATGGTGAGTCCCTGGCAGATTTCATTTTTTTTTGTCGCAAGTTAGAAGAAATGGAAACTTTTTTTTTTTTTCTCACAAAGTGTCATTTTCTGCTTACTTGTGACAAAAAATAATATCTTCTATGAACTCACTATGCCTCTCAGTGAATACATTGGGATGTCTTCTTTCCAAAATGGGGTCATTTGGGGGGTATTTATACTATCCTGGAATTCTAGCCCCTCATGAAACATGACAGGGGGTCAGAAAAGTCAGAGATGCTTGAAAATGGGAAAATTCACTTTTTGCACCATAGTTTGTAAACGCTATAACTTTTACCCAAACCAATAAATATACACTGAATGGGTTTTTTTTAATCAAAAACATGTTTGTCCACATTTTTCGCGCTGCATGTATACAGAAATTTTACTTTATTTGAAAAATGTCAGCACAGAATGTTAAAAAAATCATTTTTTTTGCCAAAATTCATGTCTTTTTTGATGAATATAATAAAAAGTAAAAATCGCAGGAGCAATCAAATAGCACCAAAAGAAAGCTTTATTAGTGACAAGAAAAGGAGCCAAAATTCATTTAGGTGGTAGGTTGTATGAGCGAGCAATAAACCGTGAAAGCTGCAGTGGTCTGAATGGAAAAAAGTGGCCGGTCCTTAAGGGGTAGAAAGCCCTAGGTCCTCAAGTGGTTAAAGAGAATCTGTATTGTTAAAATCGCACAAAAGTAAACATACCAGTGCGTTAGGGGACATCTCTCTGTCACAATTTCGCCGCTCCTCGCCGCATTAAAAGTGGTTAAAAACAGTTTTAAAAAGTTTGTTTATAAACAAACAAAATGGCCACCAAAACAGGAAGTAGATTGATGTACAGTATGTCCACACATAGAAAATACATTCATACACAAGCAGGCTGTATACACCCTTCCTTTTGAATCTCAAGAGATCATTTGTGTGTTTCTTTCCCCCTGCAGCTATCTTCCACTGAAGTGTCAGGCTGTTTCTTCCTGCAGAGTGCAGACAGCTGTGCCTGTATGTAATTCCTCAGTATGTGAAAGCCCAGCCAGCTCAGAGGAGGCTTTATCCAGCTTGTAAAAGATAATAGAGCAGAGAGAAGCTGCACTAATCTAAATAATACACAGGCAGTGTGCAGAGAGGGGCCTGGAGGGGGGAGATGCATCACAGAACCACAACACAGAAGAACTTGGCAGCCTTCCAGACACAGGCCTGACAAGTCTGACAAGAGAGAGATAAGTTGATTTATTACAGAGATGGTGATAGTAGAATGTGCTGCAGTAAGCCAGAACACATTAGAATAGCTTTTGGAACTTGTAGGATGATGAAAAACAGGATGCAATTTTTGTTACGGAGTCTCTTTAAGCTGCTTCCGTTCCATTTCCCCATATACCTCCCCTTCCCCAGACCCCCATCAGCAAAGTAAATGTTGCTGTATAGAACTAGTGTTCTATAACATTCCGTTATATGTTGGAAACGTTCCGTTCTCTCATTGCCCCCAATGTAGTGTTTCAGCTTTCGTTTCCGTTCGCTGGGCTCGCTGGAAAAAATTGCTGCAGAACCAAATTTGCAGTCCGTTCAGTGGATCGTGCGAAACAGATCCGTTCTAACAGACCAATGTGAATGGATCTATAGGTTAACATTGGAACTGTTTGCATCCATTAGGATCAGCAAACGGACTGTTTTTTTAATACAAGTGTGAACCGGGCTGCTTTTTGCAATCCTCCTGAAACAAACTCTGTGAATTTCCTCTAAATTTTGTGTGGAAATATAATGAAGAATGTATTATAGATATTGGGGAACACATAGGGGAGGTCTTTCGGTTTGTTTGTTGTTGTTTTGTATCATCTTCCTTGCTTGGTACCAGAGATCATCACTAATTAAATGTGAGAAGAGTCTTCAACCTGCTCTGCACTTTTTGAACATAAAGGTTCCAACAGACGTTTTCTGCATAGATGACATAACTGATATTGGCTGTTTAGGCCGACCATCTGTTGCTAGGAAGGTTGCTCATTATCAGAATTAAAGATCTTGTTCAGCAGAAATCCATATCTACTGATTATTCAAGCCAAACATTTTAAGAGCATCGCATTTCTGAGGCAGCACCATTCAGTGCTGCATAAAACCTTCTTTGGCTTAAGTTTGTCAACAGAAACAGTTTCTGTAGCAGGCATTGTATAGCGTCTGTATTGCTAAGTAATACTATAGGCTAGTCTACATATGGTAGACTGGCTGAAGATATTGCAGGCCTACTGTCTACAGATCACAGCATCATGCCTATAATTATAAATAATGCTACAGACAGCTTGTTTATGTGCTTTGATCCTATCTCGTTATCATAGTCACTCTGTTTCCGATACATTTGTAGATTTGCTTAAAAAAGGAGCTTCATGCGCATGAAGCTATTTCTGAACGCTGAACTGTAAGTGCATATTTTATGCTAATAAAGTTTGAATAGCAGTGCCGGCCTCCTCTCCGTTTTTGAAGCATGTACATGTATGTTCGAGGCTCAAGCACACCCCCTGTATTCAACACAGCAGTTTCCTGCATATAGCAGCTCTGAGTCCTGGGAAGCTTTACTTCTATTCCACATCCATATTAATAATACAATAATACAATAACATTTGTAAAGCGCTTTTCTCCCATAGGACTCAAAGCGCATAGTTGTGTAATAGATTTGCACTGGAGAAAGTCAGCCTTCAACCAACAATGGCTATCATTCCTAAAGCATTACCGCATTCGGTGATGCAGAAAACAGCTGACTTTAACGAGCACTTAACAAAATGTCAATTCATAACAGCAGTTACCGCATGAAAAGCTGAAATTACCGAGCAGTGAGGTAAATTACCGTCTTGTGCGGCAATCACCTCAACACGTCAGTAAATGTTAGTTCATAAAGATTAGAACAGGCGGTAATGGCAGGGAGCATACCGTGTGCTTTGAAGTGGTGATAAGAGAGCGAAAAGAGCGAAGTCTATGCGGGACTGTGTGATGTTAATGGAGACTCACAAGCAGAAGCAGTGAGATCTCCCCCCAGGCAGCAGCAGAGCGATCGGAACAAACAAGGCTTCGCCTGAATACCTTAGGCTCTGTTGGCTTTTTAACCTCTTGGGTTCCTATTTTTGAGATGTGTAGGAGCTGGATGGGAAAATCACAAAGCCTGGCATTTGTAAAGTTTCTTGAAGTTCTTCTAAGCTGTGGCAATTAAATAGATTGTTAAGAAAGACTAATAGACAGATTCAGAGCAAGCAGAGGCAGTATAACAAAACATGCACATCTAAAGAGAACAGCAATGTAACAACACATGTAACAACAGGCAGCTACTCTCCTGATGTTAATGCCAGTTTACGTCGGTAAATCCCTGCACTTCTATCGCAGTTGTGAAAATTTTTATGAATTAGCATACAAAGTCTAAGTATTTTCCTGACCAAATTTATTTTACCGCACAGCCTTTTATGAATGATAGCCAATATGTGTTGACTAACATAGAAGTCCCGAGATGAGTCAGGTTGTTTTGGTGCCACGCCTGATTTGGGAATCGCCATAGACCATAATGTTAGGTACAGCTATAGCGGCACAGCCCAAATTGAGTACATATGTTCTGTAACTCAGGTGGCGGCATTAGCCGTACCCTGAATAACGCAGACAAAAAAACATTTGGTAATCAGAAGGGGAATATTTGTTATTTTCCCTGAGATTACCAAGTGCAGGGAGAGCCGTACCTCAGCTTCTCCCTGCACCCAAATTACCTGGAATGTACTGTACATGTCCCACGACTGCACTTCATGTACAAACTTCATGAGGAAACTGTACGTGTGATGTATGCTTGATGCAGCAAACAATATTTCCCTGCTGGAAATTGTTTAGGAAATATAGATCATTATATGCCTTGCACCACTTGATATTGATCAAATTTCAGTATAAACATGACCAAAAATGAATTGTCACTAGGGTTGGTGTCACCTGATGCAGAAACTCATGGTGTCACCCACTCTTAACCCATGAACCTCCAACCTCACCAGGAGGTAACATTGCTTGTTAGAGGGGGATCTTAAGATGATCACCATGTGGCCCTGGTGGCCTCTGAACTCCGATATCATTTCAACATGGAGCAGCCAGAAGGGAGGAGTACATCAGTCACTAGCCTGGTCTGTATTTACATAGCCATACTCCACTCTCCCTTAGCCTGGAGCTTGGTGTCACCCCCTCTGCTGGTGACACCTGGTGCTGTCTGCACCTACCGCAACCCCCTAGTGACGCCACTGTGCCACAGCTAGCATGCCACTTCTAGCTTTAGCTTTGTATTGCATGATGCAGTAAAAAATCATGTGTTTGATTTGAGGTTACATTGGCTAGATGTGTCTGTATGAAAGTTGGCTTAGGCATCCTGGACTATTTGCCATTGGCTTCCCGCCGGGACACTCACAATTTTGCATTAATGTTGTAATTAATCTTTTTGTATTCTCATTGTTGTTGTCATCAGTGATATGGAACTTTTCTTGCTTTTACTTCAATAAAAAACTTAAATACAAAATCATGTAGTTGTTGCTCCCATACCGCTACCACCCTCATCCCTAGTCACACTTGATCAATAAAACAAACTTTTCGTGATCAATTTTTCCAGCATAATTAACTGAATTACCATATTTCCTAGTTGTTAACCGATATTTGTTTGATGCAATGCTTTTATTATTTTGAACATGTAAAAATGCTGCACAGTGCATGCTTACCAAATATGGCCAATTACAATAGATGTATATTATAGGATTAGGTCTATCCTTTGGATTTAACAATATTTCCTCATAATGCCTCAATATTCAGGACAATAATGGTTTCATGAACACAGGGATACACTTCCCAATCACCAATTTTATGGTACATTGGTTTTCAGTACTACTTTTTTGGTTCTGTATGATTTCAATGCATGGGTAGTAAGCTCAAAAGCCAATGCAGATAACAAGATTGATCTGTCATAATTGTTACCCTAACAAAATACAGTCGGTGTTTCTGCATCTTCTGAAATAACTTAACATGGTTGTAGGCTGCCTTGTTCAAAGGACATTGGCATATTAGTATGCAGGGGCATAACTAGAAATCACTGGGTCCCCTGCTAATCTTTGGATCAGGCCCCATTCCCCCCACATATATGGTGTACAGAAAACGCATACAGAAAACTGACAGTCGAGTGTGCTCCCAGCCTCAGCTTATTATACTCACTCTGTCCATCTCAGAGCAGAACCGTCTCTGCAGACTTCTCCAGCATCACTACAGTACAGAGCACTTGGGGAGGGCTAGAGAGGTGGCGGGCTGGGCGCTGTACACAAGATCCTGCTGCACACTGAATAGGGACTGTCTACAAATCTTTGTATGATTTCTTATCAGTGGCTGAGCAGAGGCAGTCATTAGAACAATTGTTCAGACAACAGAAAGCTTTTTTTCTCTGTGCCCCCTTAGTTGTCAGTGTCTCAGGACAGGGAAAAGAAACCACTTCTGCCATGGCCCCCCCTGCTGCTTCTGCCCCCTCCCCCCCTGCAGCTGCATCCCTTGCAGGGACTATTGTTTTGTGCCTGTTAGCATGATTGTTTATTTACAGAACTTGAATAATTAAAAAAAAATAAATCATTTTGTTCAGTCTTAACCACTTTACCCCCAGCCGTACGGATTTCTCCGTCCCTTTTTCCACCCTGTTACCACCAAGGGACGGAGAAATCCATACCTGACGCCGCTTTCGCCGCTGTGCGCACTCCCGCTCGCTCATCTGCGTGCCCCCGTGCTTGTGCACGCCGCCGCCCGCTCGCCGGGAGATCAATGAACGGGAAAAACCTTTCCCGTTCGTTGATCTAAGCCCCCTGCAATGATCAGCTGCTTCTACGAGAAGCAGCGCAAACATTGTGAAAAAAAAAGTTGCCCACTGTGAGAAAACGTGGAAAAACCGCTGCAAGGGCTCAGAGTGAGGCGGCTGTTTCCGTGTCCAGCATGGCGGCACAACGCGGAGAAACCGCCGCATGCCGCATGGACAGAGCGGCGGATTCCGCGTTGGAGGCGGCAGATTGCACAGATAGCAGAGCGACTGACAGTGCAGCCGGACGCGGGGAAACCTGCCGCTCCCTTGGAGAGCGGGGCGGCGGTCCCCGCGCTTGAATCAGGGATTACATTGCAAGACATGTCTGGTGTGGCTGGGACTGCTAGTCCACACAGATTCAGAAGGACAGGTGCGCGCGCTGAGAGGCAGAGCTTATATGACAGCCAGAAAAGGGTCAGCTGACCAGGCTGGTCAGCTGACAATTTCACCACTTGCCATTGGTCCAGCACTTAGAGGAGGCGCCGGAGAGCTCCTTACTATATATACTGGGTGCTGGGCATTCTCTGGTTGTCTGCCGTTGCGATCACAACGTGGTAGCACTCAGACCTTGTTTGTATCTGTGTTCTAGCATAGTTTCCGAAGGTGTTGACATCAAGGCGTTCACACCTTAGCATTAGGAACATTACATTGTATTATTTGTTATGACCTTCCGTCTGTCTGACTATCCCTCTGAACTCTGATCTTGTACCTTGCTATTTCTGATATCCTGTTGCCAAACTCTGCTCGTTCCTGACTCTGTATTTGCATCCCAATTCTGTACTTTATCTGTCTGTGTGTTGACGACCTGGCTTGCCGACCTCGAGAACTGGCCTTACTGTTAGAGGCAGTTCCCAGACCTGTTAGTGACACCCTCCCTCTTGGGTGTCACTCACGCTCTGACCTTCCTACCCTCAGCCTAGTCCCTCCCTCCTGGAGAGTCTAGGCCATAGGAAGGAACACACTTCTGGAGAAGTGCTCAAAGTATACTATTGCATAAACACTCACTTGTTCTCCCTGGTGTCCAGAGGTTAGTAGATATATCTGATTATCGGTGATACTGCAAATCACCAATAATCGGGTATATTCTGTATTCCTGGTGAGACTGCAATTCACCGGTAATCAGACCCTCTCTGTGTTACACCGATCGTTACAGAACGGCAGACCAAAAAATAATAATGGACACACGCACTGGCTGTCTGGGCGCACTTGCCACTTCGGTGGACAACATCAATCAAGTGCTGGGTAGTCACAAAACTACGATTGAAGCTTTGTCTGGTTCTTTACAAACCCTCCAGACAGCAGTAAACGAGGTGCGATCCCCTCCTAGCTCTGACATGCGTTTGCCTGTACCTGAGAAATTTTCTGGTCACAGATCAGACTTCCGAAATTTTAGAAGTAGAGTGTTATCTTACTTTGAGTTGAAACCCCGATCTTCAGGAACTGTGGCCCAAAGGGTCACATTTATTAAGACTTTGTTATTAGGCGATTCTCAGACGTGGGCGTACAGTTTGCCCACCGGAGATATAGCCCTCTCTTCTGTGGATGAATTTTTAAAGCCATGGCAGTAATTTACGACGACCCAGACCTTGCCGCGACCTCTGAGCGGAAGCTCAAGCTCTTGCGTCAAGGCAAGGGTCCGGTCGAAGATTACGCAGCCGAATTTAGGAGGTGGTCAGTTTCAGCCAGGTGGGACACCTATGCCCTATTAGATTGTTTCTTATCAGGGTTGTCAGATGAGGTTTCAGATCTCATGCTAAGTCTGCCTGAACCGAAGACAGTCGATGAGGCCATTTCATCGGCCATTCGAGTCGACCGCAGACTGCGTTATCAGAAACAGACCCGGGGTAGTAGTCATGTAAGAATGGTGTCCTACGCTGCGCCGCCAGTAACTCCACCTCCTCCTGTCTCGCCTCCACCCGAACCAATGCAAATTGGTCGGTCAAAACTATCCCAAGTGGAGTGAAGACGCAGGATGTCTGAACGGCTGTGTCTTTACTGCGCAGAAGGGGGTCATAGAGTACGTAATTGCCCTAACAAGCCGGGAAAATGCTACTGCCTAGGAGTTGTAGGGGGTAGCACCCTAGGCACGCAGCTTTTACCCCTAGAAGATAGACGATTACTCCTTCCTTGTACAGTCACATGGGAAGATAAAACTGAGATTTCTGAGGCTTTTGTTGATTCTGGCTCTGCAGCTAATTTTATGGATTTTGAATTTGCAAAGAGATTGGGTATTCCGTTCACCCCAGTAAAACCACCCATCCAGGTTATGGCAGTAGATGATTCCCCCCTGCAAAGTGATCATCCGCTGTCCCAGACACCAGAGGTAGAAGTTACTATAGGGGTGTTACATACAGAGAAACTAGAGTTTTTTGTGTTACACATGACCACCTCCACAGTCATCCTCGGCATGCCATGGCTACTCTTGCACTCTCCACAGATGAATTGGGCTACCGGTCAGCTAACTAGTTGGTCAGATCGCTGTTTTCAGCAGTGTTTAGGGAGAGTGACATTGGGCCAGACCAGGATCCAGTTGGAGGGGGTACCAGTACAATACTCCGAGTATTCTGATGTGTTCTGCCCCAAGGCTGCAGATAAGTTACCTCCACATCGCCCATTTGATTGCCCCATCGATCTCCGATCTGGTTGTATGCCCTCTAGGGGTCATCTTTACAATTTGTCTGGGCCAGAGAAAGTGGCCATGCAGGAATACATTCGTGAAAATTTAGCCAAGGGGTTAATTCGCCCTTCCCGGTCACCTGCTGGCGCAGGTTTCTTTTTCGTTAAGAAAAAAGAAGGAGGCCTGCGGCCTTGCATTGATTACCGGGGCCTGAATAAAATTACAGTAAAGAATCGCTACCCTTTGCCATTGATAGATGACTTGTTTACACAGATAACCGACCGATCTTTTCAAAATTGGATTTACGGGGTGCATACAACCTGGTGCGAATCAGAAAGGGTGATGAATGGAAGACGGCCTTTAACACGCCCGATGGGCATTTCGAGTACCTGGTGATGCCCTTCGGGCTGTGTAACGCCCCGGCCGTCTTTCAGGAATTGATCAATGAGGTATTCAGGGAGGTATTGGGCAAGTTTGTGTTGGTATACCTGGATGATATACTTATTTTTTCTAACAATCTCTCTGAACACAGGACACATGTCAAGTTTGTATTGGATAAACTGAGACAAAACATGCTTTACGCCAAGTTGGAGAAATGCATTTTCGAAGTCACATCTGTCACCTTTTTAGGGTACATTATTTCCACCTCGGGCCTGTCCATGGATCCTGCCAAGGTTTCTGCTGTGTTGGAATGGCCTCAACCGGTGGGGTTAAAATCTCTTCAGAGATTTTTAGGCTTTGCCAATTACTATAGAAGGTTCATAAAGGGGTACTCCACTGTTATTGCGCCCCTCACCTGTCTCACTAAGAAAGGGGCAGACACTACCCACTGGCCTCCAGAGGCTTTGCATGCATTCTCCACTTTGAAAGATTTGTTTTGCTCTGCACCTATCCTGAGACACGTTGATACTTCCTATCCCTTTATTGTTGAGGTGGACTCCTCAGAGGTTGGGGTAGGGGCTGTGCTGTCTCAGCGGTCAGGGTTGCAGGGCAGATTACACCCATGTCCCTACTTCTCTCGTAGGTTCTCTCCGGCAGAAAGCATTTTTCATATACAAATACATTAGCTATACATTAACTCATTGCCTCCCACACTCCCCAATTTTTTATTTTTTTTTGTAATTAAAAAAAAAAATACACTTAAAAAAAATAAATACATAAATTGTTACCTTAGGGACTGAACTGTTTAAATATTTATGTCAAGAGGGTATAACACTGTTACTTTATAAACTATGGGCTTGTAATTAGGGATGGACGCAAAACTGAAAAAAAATGCACCTTTATTTCCAAATAAAATATTGGCACCAAATATTGTGATAGGGACAGAATTTAAACGGTTTTATAACCGGGACAAATGGGCAAATACATTTCATGGGTTTTAATTACAGTAGCATGCATTATTTAAAAACTATAAAGGCCGAAAACTGAAAAATAATAAATTTTTTCCCACATTTTTTTCCTATTTTCCCATTAAAACACATTTAGAATAAAATAATTCTTGGCATAATGTCCCACCTAAAGAAAGCCTAATTGGTGGCGAAAAAAAAAAGATATAGTTCATTTCATTGTGATAAGTAATGATAAAGTTATAGACGAATGAATGGAAGGAGCGCTAAAAGGTGAAAATTGCTCTGGTGCTCAAGGGGTAAAACCCCTCAGTGGTGAAGTGGTTAAAGTGGACCTGAACTCTTGCACAGGACAGAAGGAAAACAGAGATAAATGCACCCTGTATGTATATAGGGCCCTGACACACCAAAGAGGATTTTTCTGGTCATTTTCATAAAAAAAAAGCCTTCATTAACTTACATTAAAATTGTGGTAAAATTGCAGTGCAATTTTTCCAAAAAATAGCAATCGCTGCAAATTTACAGTGATTTTACTGTGATTCTAATGCAAGTCAAAGATAGTGTTTTTTAAAAACGGAAAACGACCGGCAAAAGTTTTTTTGTTTGTTTTTTTAAACCAAAAAAAAAGCACAAGTTTTAATTTGATCCCTTAGCTGGTCAGCTGCCTGCCACGGCAGAGTCCTAATAGGTAAACACAGGATGTTAACATGCCTTCTTCCATGAAAGCAGGAAGTAGAAACACTGCAGATTTATTGCAGGATTTGTATCAGCTGTAACAAAGAAATTATTTTCTTTAAAGGTTATTATGCTGTTGCTTATCTTTTAGAGCTGAGATGAAATTCTGAGTTCAGGACCGCTTTAAACAAAATGGCATTTAAGCAAAATGGCATTGATATTTTGACTAAAGAACATTCAGAAATCAGTATTTGGTGGAATAACCGATTATCACATTCTCTCCCCCTGTTTTTCCACATTGCTGTTTTGTAACTTCTTACCATTCTTTCTTTAAAAAGCTCATCTTTTCTTGATGGTTTGTGACCATCCATCTTTCTCTTGATGTCATTCTAGAGGTCTTCAATAACTTCAAATTTGGCCAAGGCAGAGTCTTGATTTGATATGCCTCCATCTAGACTTCGATTCCCCTGGCTGTGTGGCATGGAGCATTGTCTTGCAGGAAATACCAATCTTCTGAGTTGGGGAACAGTCTTAGCAGAAGATAGAATATGTTTTTCTGGTTAACCTTGTATATGGCTTGATTACTGTGTCCCTCACAAAAGCGCATCTGCTCGTTTACAGCCGCGATGAAGTACCCCAATTATACCCATCTCCATATTTTCAAGTGGCACCCAGACGAGCACATGAACAAGTGTCTACGGGCATGAAATGACCGTAGCGCCTCTCTGAATACTGCCTAGTACCCACCACTTGGCTCCTCACCCTAGGATATGTTCTCCTGGCAACACTCCCTTCAGTGTAGGAGCATGGCTGTACTGCATATATACAAGTACGGCAGTGCTCATGGGTTTGTGAACAAGAAGAGGGTTCCAGTCCGGGGCTGTGGAGTCTAAGAGGACATGAGAGGCTTCTGCACCATCCCGAGGCTCCCCTCAATGTGGGTGCATATCAAACTTTGTTTTTAAAGTTACAGGTTCGCTTTAATAAATACATGCCTTTGGATGGTGCCTGGACTCTGTGTCTGAATGTTTGCTTGCTTGTGCACATATCTGTGTGGCTTGGATGTGCAAACAGAGGGGTGAGTGCATGAACCTTTCTCCTGCTTATAGACCAGATTCTGTGCTGCTACTGTGCTTGAAGGTCATCTAGGAGCTTGGCTGGGGAGGATGGGGGGCGTTGCTGGGCTGGGGGCTTTTCTGGGCACTTTGCTAGGTGCTGGGCTGGGCACTTTGCTGGGCAATTTGTTGAGTGTGGGGCTGTGGGCTTTGCTGGGCAATTTGCTAGGTGCTTTGCTGGGCAATATGCTGGGTGCTGGGATGGGCGATGTGCTGGGTGCTGGGCTGGGGGCTTTGCTACGTGCTGGGCTGGGGTTTTTGCTTGGGAGGGCTGGGGCTTTGCTGGGTGCTTTGCTAGGTTTTGCTGGGGAGGACTGGGAGCTTTGTTGGTCTGGGAGCTTTGCCTTGCTGGGCTGTGAGCTTTGCTGGGGGCTTTGCTGGATGCTGCGCTACTCAGAAAGCTTTGCTTTGCTGAACATTACGCTACTCACAAACCTCAGACCAGGGTGACCTTCACATGCAGGAAGTGACCAATGACGACACTTCCGCATTTGAAGTGTCCATGTCCTGCGGATAGTGTGCACACTGCTCTGCCTCTCTCTGCTCACCGCTGATCTGAGCAGGGATGAGCTTTCAAGTATGCAACTACTCAAATTCGAAATTAAAATGAGGCTTGATTGCCTCAGGTGTAAATACGGAAGACGGGGGGTTACTTACCCAGAATTCTGTCGGCTTCTATGCATCTCACTCCACTCGCACGTGACCTATGGGACAAGTTCCATGAGTCATTCATTCATTCATTCGTGAGTCATTCAACGCGTCCCATGGGTCGCGTGCGAGTGGAGTGAGACGCATAGAAGCTGAACGCCTTCAGGGTAAGTAACCCGCGTCTCCCGTGGTCACACCTGAGGCAATCAAGCCTTATTTCAGTTTTGAATTAGAGTTGTTGCATACTCGAAAGCCCATGCCTGGAAATGAGGTCTGATTAAAAGAGAGGCAGCAGGGAGCAGGAGGCACAAGTGGTGGTGCAATAGTGATGGGGTGGCAGGCATGGCATTCATGGGTGCTGTGGAAGGGGATTCACCACAATATCACCCATACAGACCCCCCGATGATCTATTCGAGAAAAGGTAAAGATTTCTCATGGGAAAGGGGGTATCAGCTACTGATTGGGATAATGTTCGATCCTTGGTTAAAGTTCCTCTTTAAAGAGAACCTGAACTGAAAATAACCATACACAGGTCATAATTACCTCCAGTGTAGTCTACTCCTCAATCTCTTTCTCCTCTCTTGCGTCCCATTTATCCACTGTGATCAATGGAATTTTCCATTCTCCATTTTAAAAATGGCCATTACCCTATAACAGCTTCCTGGTCAGCACACTGTTAAACTGTAATATCACCTACTTGAGCCATAGGGAAACATGGACATTTCCTTGCACATTCAGTTGTAACTGACAGCTGCTGATATATAACTGACAGCAACTTGTATATTTCAGTTCTGACAAAATATTGGCAGAACTGGAAGGGATCACTGTAAGAAGAAAATGGTGAGCTTCTGAGAGGAACTGACGGTGAGGTTAGTATGTAATATGCATTTGCAGCTATATCATGTGTTTATTTTAAATAATTTTACTCGCTTCAGGTTCCCTTTAAGCTTCGTACTCATAGCTAAGAATCTAGTGTGTGTACAGTGGCTTCCGCCTCCCTCAATGCGTTTACCAAAGGTGAATGGGAGCAGTCATCCCAATGTGTTTTCCAATGCGACTGTGCAAACATCACAGCTGATTGAATTTTCTTGGATGCTTCATGTAGCGTCCTGCAGCGGCTGTGCTTGGTGGGCCTGTGCTGTCTATGAGGATCAAACATGGTGCGACGATGGAAACCGATGCCACACATTTTTCAGCTTGGTGCAGAAAAGCGTTTAGCATCAGCAAAATGTGCCACCTGCAAAAGCCTGTTTGAATTGGCCCTTAAGCCTGGTACTCACAGCTGAGAATCTAGTGTGTTTACAGTGGCCCTGCCTCCCTCAATACGTTGACAGGTGATCCAACATGGCAGATTGAAAAGACCAAGGGCATTGTTCTCGCCCGGATTGCTAGAATACTGGGATACTCTGAAACCACACTAGTATGCAGTTAGACACGGTCCCAAAACACAGCCTCTTCCAATCTCACCAAAACTCTATTGTGCTGATGTCACTCCCAGTATGTATATGGTATCCTTCTACTTGTCTCAGGGTCTCCCCTTGCCACTTTATCAGGGCCGGGCCGAGGCATAGGCTGGAGAGGCTCCAGCCTCAGGGCGCAGTGTAAGAGGGGGCGCAGAATTCATTCAGCTGTCATTCCTAATTGTGTTTGAAGCAGAAAGAAATAAGAAAAGGGGATACATGACAGTGACTGCAAGCCAGATAACTAGAGATTAACCACTTCCCGACCGCCCACTACACAGGGGCGGCGGGGAAGTGGAGCCCTGCAGGACGGCCTCACCCACAGAGGCGGCGGTCCATTTAAGGGCATGGGCGGAGCGATCGCGTCATCCGTGACGCGATCCTCCGCCGGCGCCTGTCACCGCTCGCTCGCCGCAACATCCCGCCGGCTATACGGAAGCGCCGGCGGGATGTTAACCCCGCGATCGCCGCATACAAAGTGTATAATACACTTTGTAATGTTTACAAAGTGTATTATACAGGCTGCCTCCTGCCCTGGTGGTCCCAGTGTCCGAGGGACCACCAGGGCAGGCTGCAGCCACCCTAGTCTGCACCAAGCACACTGATTTTCTCCCCCCCCCGCCCCAGATCGCCCACAGCACCCATCAGACCCCCCCCCCTGCCCACCCCCCAGACCCCTGTTTGCACCCAATCACCCCCCTAATCACCCATCAATCACTCCCTGTCACTATCTGTCAACGCTATTTTTTTTTTTATCCCCCCCCCTGCTCCCTGCCCCCTCCTGATCACCCCCACCCCTCAGATTCTCCCCAGACCCCCCCCCCCAGACCACCCCCCCCTGTTTACTGTATGCATCTATCCCCCTGATCACCTGTCAATCACCTGTCAATCACCTGTCAATCACCCGTCAATCACCCATCAATCACCCGTCAATCACCCCCTGTCACTGCCACCCATCAATCAGCCCCTAACCTGCCCCTTGCGGGCAATCTGATCACCCCCCCACACCAATAGATCGCCCACAGATCCGACATCAGATCACCTCCCAAATCCATTGTTTACATCTATTCTCTCCTCTAAACACCCACTAATTACCCATCAATCACCCATCAATCACCCCCTATCACCACTTGTCACTTTTACCTATCAGATCAGACCCTAATCTGCACCTTGCGGGCACCCAATCACCCGCCCACACGCTCAGATTGCCCTCTGACCCCCCCTTATCAATTCACCAGTGCATTAATTACATCTGTTCTTCCCTGTAATAACCCACTGATCACCTGTCAATCACCTGCCAATCACCTATCACCCATCAATCACCCCCTGTCACTGCCACCCATCAATCAGCCCCTAACCTGCCCCTTGCGGGCAATCTGATCACCCACCCACACCATTAGATCGCCCGCAAACCCACCGTCAGATTACCTCCCAAATGTATCGTTTACATCTGTTATCTTCTCTAAACACCCACTAATTACCCATCAATCACCCCCTATCACCACCTGTCACTGTTACCTATCAGATCAGACCCTAATCTGCCCCTTGCGGGCACCCAATCACCCGCCCACACGCTCAGATTGCCCTCTGACCCCCCCTTATCAATTCACCAGTGCATTAATTACATCTGTTCTTCCCTGTAATAACCCACTGATCACCTGTCAATCACCTGCCAATCACCTATCACCCATCAATCACCCCCTGTCACTGCCACCCATCAATCAGCCCCTAACCTGCCCCTTGCGGGCAATCTGATCACCCACCCACACCATTAGATCGCCCGCAAACCCGCCGTCAGATTACCTCCCAAATGTATCGTTTACATCTGTTATCTTCTCTAAACACCCACTAATTACCCATCAATCACCCCCTATCACCACCTGTCACTGTTACCTATCAGATCAGACCCTAATCTGCCCCTTGCGGGCACCCAATCACCCGCCCACACGCTCAGATTGCCCTCTGACCCCCCCTTATCAATTCACCAGTGCATTAATTACATCTGTTCTTCCCTGTAATAACCCACTGATCACCTGTCAATCACCTGCCAATCACCTATCACCCATCAATCACCCCCTGTCACTGCCACCCAACAATCAGCCCCTAACCTGCCCCTTGCGGGCAATCTGATCACCCACCCACACCAATAGATCGCCCGCAGATCCGACATCAGATCACCACCCAAGCGCAGTGTTTCCATCTATTCTCTCCTCTAAACACCCACTAATTACCCATCAATCACCCATCAATCACTCCCTATCACCACCTGTCACTGTTACCTATCAGATCAGACCCTAATCTGCCCCTTGCGGGCACCCAATCGACCGCCTACACGCTCAGATTGCCCTCAGACCCCCCCTTATCAATTCGCCAGTGCAATATTTACATCTGTTCTCCCCTGTAATAACCCACTGATTACCTGTCAATCACCTATCAATCACCCATCAATCACCCCCTGTCACTGCCACCCATCAATCACCCCCTGTCACTGCCACCCATCAATCACCCGCTGTCACTGCCACCCATCAATCAGCCCCTAACCTGCCCCTTGCGGGCAAACTGATCACCCACCCACACCAATAGATCGCCCGCAGATCCGACATCAGATCACCACCCAAGCGCAGTGTTTCCATCTATTCTCTACCCTAAACACCCACTAATTACCCATCAATCACCCCCTGTCACTGCTACCTATCAGATTAGACCCCTATCTGCCCCTAGGGCACTCAATCACCCGCCCACACCCTCAGAATGCCCTCAGACCCCAGCCCTGATCACCTCGCCAGTGCATTGTTTGCATCCATTCCCCCCTCTAATCACACCTTGAGACACCCATCAATCACCTCCTGTCACCCCCTAGCACACCTACCCATCAGATCAGGCCCCAATTTGCCCCGTGTGGGCTCCTGATCACTCGGCCAAACCCTCAGACCCCCTTCCGATCACCTCCCCAGTGCATGGATTGCATCTATTTTCCCCTCTAACCACCCCCTGAGACACCCATCAATCACCTCCTGTCACCCCCCTAGCACTCCTATCCATCAGATCAGGCCCAATACAACCTGTCATCTAAAAGCCCACCCTGCTTATGACCGGTTCCACAAAATTCGCCCCCTCATAGACCACCTGTCATCAAAATTTGCAGATGCTTATACCCCTGAACAGTCATTTTGAGACATTTGGTTTCCAGACTACTCACGGTTTTGGGCCTGTAAAATGCCAGGGCGGTATAGGAACCCCACAAGTGACCCCATTTTAGAAAAAAAAGACACCCCAAGGTATTATGTTAGGTGTATGACGAGTTCATAGAAGATTTAATTTTTTGTCAAAAGTTAGCGGAAATTAATTTTTATTAGTTTTTTTTCACAAAGTGTCATTTTTCACTAACTTGTGACAAAAAATAAAATCTTCTATGAACTTGCCATACACCTAACGGAATACCTTGGGGTGTCTTCTTTCTAAAATGGGGTCACTTGTGGGGTTCCTATACTGCCCTGGCATTTTAGGGGCCCTAAACCGCGAGGAGTAGTCTAGAAAACAAATGCTTCAAAATGACCTGTGAATAGGACGTTGGGCCCCTTAGCGCACCTAGGCTGCAAAAAAGTGTCACACATGTGGTACCGCCGTACTCAGGAAAAGTAGTATAATGTGTTTTGGGGTGTATTTTTACACATACCCATGCTGGGTGGGAGAAATTTCTATGTAAATGGACAATTGTGTGTAAAAAAATCAAACAATTGTCATTTACAGAGATATTTCTCCCACTTAGCATGGGTATGTGTAAAAATACACCCCAAAACGCATTATACTACTTCTCCTGAGTACAGCGGTACCACATGTGTGGCACTTTTTTACACCCTAAGTACGCTAAGGGGCCCAAAGTCCAATGAGTACCTTTAGGATTTCACAGGTCATTTTGCGACATTTGGTTTCAAGACTACTCCTCACGGTTTAGGGCCCCTAAAATGCCAGGGCAGTATAGGAACCCCACAAATGACCCCATTCTAGAAAGAAGACACCCAAAGGTATTCCGTACGGAGTATGGTGAGTTCATAGAAGATTTTATTTTTTGTCACAAGTTAGCGGAAAATGACACTTTGTGAAAAAAAACTATTAAAATCAATTTCCGCTAACTTGTGACAAAAAAATAAAAACTTCTATGAACTCACCATACTCCTAACGGAATACCTTGGGGTGTCTTCTTTCTAAAATGGGGTCATTAGTGGGGTTCCTATACTGCCCTGGCATTTTAGGGGCCCTAAACCGTGAGGAGTAGTCTTGAAACAAAAATGACCTGTGAAATCCTAAAGGTACTCATTGGACTTTGGGCCCCTTAGCGTACTTAGGGTGTAAAAAAGTGCCACACATGTGGTACCGCCGTACTCAGGAGAAGTAGTATAATGCGTTTTGGGGTGTATTTTTACACATACCCATGCTAAGTGGGAGAAATATCTCTGTAAATGACAATTGTTTGATTTTTTTACACACAATTGTCCATTTACATAGAAATTTCTCTCACCCAGCATGGGTATGTGTAAAAATACACCCCAAAACACATTGTACTACTTCTCCCGAGTATGGCGATACCACATGTGTGGCACTTTTTTGCACCCTAAGTGCGCTAAAGGGCCCAAAGTCCAATGAGTACCTTTAGGATTTCACAGGTCATTTTGAGAAATTTCGTTTCAAGACTACTCCTCACGGTTTAGGGCCCCTAAAATGCCAGGGCAGTATAGGAACCCCACAAATGACCCCATTTTAGAAAGAAGACACCCCAAGGTATTCCGTTAGGAGTATGGTGAGTTCATAGAAGATTTTATTTTTTGTCAAAAGTTAGCGGAAATTGATTTTAATTGTGTTTTTTCACAAAGTGTCATTTTCCGCTAACTTGTGACAAAAAATAAAATCTTCTATGAACTCGCCATACTACTAACGGAATACCTTGGGGTGTCTTCTTTCTAAAATGGGGTCATTTGTGGGGTTCCTATACTGCCCTGGCATTTTAGGGGCCCTAAACCGTGAGGAGTAGTCTTGAAACGAAATTTCTCAAAATGACCTGTGAAATCCTAAAGGTACTCATTGGACTTTGGGCCCTTTAGCGCAGTTAGGGTGCAAAAAAGTGCCACACATGTGGTATCGCCGTACTCAGGAGAAGTACTATAATGTGTTTTGTGGTGTATTTTTACACATACCCATGCTGAGTGGGAGAAATATCTCTGTAAATGGACAATTGTGTGTAAAAAAAATTAACAAATTGTCATTTACAGAGATATTTCTCCCACCCAGCATGGGTATGTGTAAAAATACACCTCAAAACACATTATACTACTTCTCCTGAGTACGGCAATACCACATGTGTGGCACTTTTTTGCAGCCTAACTGCGCTAAGGGGTCCAAAGTCCAATGAGCACCTTTAGGCTTTACAGGGGTGCTTACAATTTAGCACCCCCCAAAATGTCAGGACAGTAAACACACCCCACAAATGATCCCATTTTGGAAAGTAGACCCTTCAAGGTATTCAGAGAGGGGCATGGTGAGTCCGTGGCAGATTTCATTTTTTTTTGTCGCAAGTTAGAAGAAATGGAAACTTTTTTTTTTTTTTTTTTTTCCTCACAAAGTGTCATTTTCCGCTTACTTGTGACAAAAAATAATATCTTCTATGAACTCACTATGCCTCTCAGTGAATACTTTGGGATGTCTTCTTTCCAAAATGGGGTCATTTGGGGGGTATTTATACTATCCTGGAATTCTAGCCCCTCATGAAACATGACAGGGGGTCAGAAAAGTCAGAGATGCTTGAAAATGGGAAAATTCACTTTTGGCACCATAGTTTGTAAACGCTATAACTTTTACCCAAACCAATAAATATACACTGAATGGGTTTTTTTTTATCAAAAACATGTTTGTCCACATTTTTCGCGCTGCATGTATACAGAAATTTTACTTTATTTGAAAAATGTCAGCACAGAAAGTTAAAAAAATCATTTTTTTGCCAAAATTCATGTCTTTTTTGATGAATATAATAAAAAGTAAAAATCGCAGGAGCAATCAAATAGCATCAAAAGAAAGCTTTATTAGTGACAAGAAAAGGAGCCAAAATTCATTTAGGTGGTAGGTTGTATGAGCGAGCAATAAACCGTGAAAGCTGCAGTGGTCTGAATGGAAAAAAAGTGGCCGGTCCTTAAAGAGACTCCGTAACAAAAATTGCATCCTGTTTTTTATCATCCTACAAGTTCCAAAAGCTATTCTAATGTGTTCTGGCTTACTGCAGCACTTTCTGCTATCACAGTCTCTGTAATAAATCAACTTATTTCTCTCTTGTCAGACTTGTCAGCCTGTGTCTGGAAGGCTGCCAAGTTCTTCAGTGTTGTGGTTCTGTGATGCATCTCCCCCCTCCAGGCCCCTCTCTGCACACTGCCTGTGTATTATTTAGATTAGGACAGCTTCTCTCTTCTCTCGTATCTTTTACAAGCTGGATAAATCCTCCTCTGAGCTGGCTGGCCTTTCACATACTGAGGAATTACATACAGGCAGAGCTGTCTGCATTCTGCAGGAAGAAACAGCCTGACACTTCAGTGGAAGATAGCTGCAGGGGGAAAGAAACACACAAATGATCTCTTGAGATTCAAAAGGAAGGGTGTATACAGCCTGCTTGTGTATGAATGTATTTTCTATGTGTGGACATACTGTACATCAACCTACTTCCTGTTTTGGTGGCCATTTTGTTTGTTTATAAACAAACTTTTTAAAACTGTTTTTAACCACTTTTAATGCGGCGAGGAGCGGCGAAATTGTGACAGAGGGTAATAGGAGATGTCCCCTAACGCACTGGTATGTTTACTTTTGTGCGATTTTAACAATACAGATTCTCTTTAAGGGGTAGAAAGCCCTAGGTCCTCAAGTGGTTAAGGTGTTAGGGAGGTTGTGGGCCCTGTGGCGCCTCTTAGTCTAATAGCAATAAGTGTGTGACGGCTGGGGTGGGAGGGATGGAGGGGCGCACTTTGGTGTCTCAGCCTTGGGTGCTGGAGGACCTTGTCCCGGTTCTGCACTTTATGCAATCTTCACACTCCAACACAAATCCACATGTATGGAAAAAAAGGCAAAAAAACAGGGGGCCCCTTCAGTAGTATAATCTCTGTAAACTCGCCCTTTATTCAAATCTAGCATAAAATTACAGAAAATGTCACTCACTTTTGTAGGTCCTAATCCACTTAGGACCCACTGGCGGATAGCCCTTCCCACATCAATGGTACTCTCCAGGTAATTCACCAAAACTCCTCAGCAGTGTAGCCCACTCTCAGCCCGACCGGTTTATGGCTCTTGCCGTAGTCAGGGGTGCTGAGAGCGAGCGAGCAAATTGTCATTTATGTAATAAAAATTATTAAAACCTACTTACTGTCACCTGTATTGCTCTGTCCACTCCGGCATAAGTTTTGATTACCTAGAGAGTATCAATGATGTGGGAAACGCTGTCTCCTAAGTGGATTATGACCCTGAGTAGAGCTTGAAAATGAAAATCAGTACTTACCTGGGGCTGCCTCTAGCCCCCCGTAACCCACGAGATTCCTCAATGTCTTCTGGGTCCCCTCTGTGGTCCCACTGGTGTCCCCATTAGAGCGGCAATGTTTGCCGAAGTTGTTTATAGATCTGGCATTCCAGGTCTTTAAAAGAGGTCGGGGAAACCAGTACACATGCTGGATTCTCGAGTTCCATCTAGTGCGTCTATGCACCTTAAGGTGGCCACACACGATACAATAAAATGATCCGATTTTACAGTAATTCGATAAAAACGATCGGATCTCCCGAAAAAATCGAAAGCTTTTTTTTCATTCGACTGAAAAATCCGATCGGATTTCCCGTTTTCTTCGATTTTAATCGATCCGGAATGCCAGATATTTTTCATCAATCTTTCTAAAGATTGTATGGTGTGTGTTGGATTGTCAATTTATTAATATACACACCCTAGCAATTTTGGCAGAGTTTCCAATCATTTTTATCATAATTGGGGGGAAAATTGAACATAGGTGTGTGGTACATTGGTCATATTTTTGAAATGTTACAATCAGTCAGAAAAATGGATTGCAATTCTTAAATTGAACAGATATTTAAAAAATTGTATGGTGTGTGGCCACCTTTAGACAGCACAAGATTATACAATTAGATAATACAGTATTTGGCCAGCACTACACCTTAAAGGAAACATCAGCCATAAAATGCTGCCCCCGGTATACTTACCGAGGGCTTCCTCCAACTTCTTGCTGCCGACATGTCCCATGCTGCATCTCCACTCGCAGCTGCCGACCCGGGGTCCCTGCAGGTGCAGAGGCAACCTCAAGGTCATCTTTACTGCGCCTGCATCAGCGCCTCTGTCAATCAAGCCCATGTTGTCCGCGGTGTACTACGCAGGCGCACTAGAGAAGGTCGGCCTCTGCAGCGGCGGGGACCCTGTGCCAGCGGCTGTGAGTGGAGTTGCGCGTGAGGCATGTCAGCTGCAAGGGGCTGGAGGAAGCCCCAGGTAAGTATATCAGGGGGCAGCATTTTATGGCTGATGATTCCTTTAATGACTGGGCCATCAAAAAGCTTTTTCAGATACAGCCTACTCCAAGTACATAGGGGACGCTGTCAGTTTTCCAGGGGAAGCAAGGGAGGAAGAGGGCATGACTTGTAGTCCTGCAATTGCTTTGGCACCAACTTTCCTTGCACCTGTTTATATAAATTTACCCTGGTGGGTATAAATTGGAAATCTCTACTCTCTTCCACCAAGAACTATCATATAATGCTGGCTGGAATTATCCTTAAAAAGCAAATTCTACTTTTGTTATACATTTTCCATAAGTGGGTCTGTTGTTGCACAAGGTTTTTTTTATTTGTTTTTGTAATGTAATATTATTTAAAAAACTAGAAAACAGCCCGCCTGTTTAAAAACGGGCGCTAGGGCTGTGCCGCAACCCCCCTCATCCCCTCCCACTGCAGCGGCCATGCCCCCTGATGCACGGGCACGCTCCCGTGCGCGCACACCTGCCAGCACCAGTCCTCCTGCTGTCCCATGTCCGCCTGCGTGCTGCGCATGCACACTAGGCTAAACTCACCGACACAGGGACACACAGGAGGATGCAGGGATACAGGGATTTTATTATTTAGAATTATGTTTTCCATTTCAGTTTATAACCATCTTAGAACACAGTGGGTGTTGTGGTGCAATGTAATGGAGGCATTTTAACATGCAGTCTATGTGATGTTCAGAGAACATCTGGTGTGATGCAATATAATATAATGTTAGATGCAGCTTTTTGCCTCCGTTGCATTGATGTTTTTACAGAGAATGCAATGCAGCTCCCACTGTGAACTTAGCCTTAGTTCAAACTGAAATGTTTTCAATCCCTGGTAATAGTACTGTCTAGTGAACCTGAACCAAGTAAAATTATTTAAAATAAACACTTAGGGCTCGTTCACACTAAGGGCGTTTTTGCCCTTTTTTCAAGCACAGGCATTTTTTAAAATCGCCCTCAAAACGCTTTTGCAATGATTCCCTATGAGAGAGTTAACATCTGAGCGGTTCGTTTCCGATCCGCTCAGCAAATCGGTGCCTGTACCATTTTTTAGGCCATTTTGCCTCAATGGAAGGTATAGGAAAAATGCAAAACGCTCACAAAATCGATGTGTGCAGCGATTGCGTTCGCGTTTTTAAGAATAAATACATTGCATTTATTCTTTTGCGGGTCAAAGAGTTCACTTCATGACTTGCGCCAGGGAGTGAAAAAACACAATCGCTCTGAAAAAAGCGCTTATTAAAAGCGCTTTACAAAAACGCATTGGCCACCCGAGCGCCAGGAAGAAAAAGAAATCGCCCAGAAAATCGAAAATCGCTGGCGTCAGCGATTTCCATTTTAGATGTGAACGAGGCCATAATGTACCTCCAAATAAATATTACATACTTACATCGCTGTCAGTTCTTCTAATAAGCTCACCATTTTCTTCTTACAGTGATTCCTTCCAGTTTTGAAAAGATTTTGTCTGAACTGAAACATATTGGTTTCTGTAATTTATATATCAGTTGCTGTCAGTTATAACTGAAAGGACAACTGATGAGTAAGATAATATCCATGTTCCCTTATGGCTCAAGTGGCGATATTACAGTTTAACCTTGTGCTGACCAGGAAGCTGTTATGTGTTAATGGCCATTTTCAAAATGGAGGACAGAGAATTCCATTGATCACAGTGGACAAACAGGACACAGGAAAGGAGAAAGAGAGTGATGAGTAGACTATGTGGAAGGTAAAGATGCATGTTTATTTTGACTTTCAATTTAATGATTATAACGATTTTTAAATCGTGCAGCAGTGCTCCATTATTTTGCATGCAATGTACAAATCACATTTAAAGGGACCCTGAGCAGTGCTTAAAAATGAAAATCTGCACTTACCTCGGGCTTTCTCCAGCCCGCCTGCGCATCCGGCTCGATTATGCACTCCTCGCTGTAAACCTCCTGTGCATGCGCAGTTCAGTCATTTGAAAACCACGCATGCGCAAGAGGTTTATGACAACATTTGCGTAATCAAGCTTGGTGTACACGACTGCACATGCGCACGACTTCGGCCGAAGTTGCTAATCTAATGGGCTGCCAGCGGGACCACCGAGGGGACACAGAGGGACCACCTGGGCTATGGGGGGCTGGAGGAAGTACCAGGTAAGTGCAGATTTTCAGTTTAAAGCTCTGCTCAGGGTCCCTTCAATGTAAGTCAATGTAAACCAGGTGTGTCAAGTCGTGGGCCAAATTGTTTATTAGGATTAAATATTTATTCAACAGTCTCAAACTAAGTGATGTAACTATGGTGACCGTAGCGGGCCTGCTCCTCCCCTCCTTCAGGGTAGTGCAGTGGAGCAAAGTAATATTTCCCTGCTCCAGTCCTGCTTTGGGTCTCCTCTGATCTTCCTGACAGCCACACAATGCTTCCTACTTTTAGCTGCTGAGGTATTTTACATGATCCTAAAGGTGCGTACACACATGCGACTATAGTCGTTTGTAACGATCGTTCCCCGATCATTACCAACGACGATCGTTACAAAAAACGAACCAACGACTATTAAGGCAAACGACGAACGAGCCAAATCGCTACAAAAGAAAGTTCTGTCTCGGCGGATTTTAACCAACGACGATCGTTTGCAAAAGTAGTACATCGTTGGAAACGGTCGTTCGTACTAGGCTTGACATGCGCATTTCACTATTTCTCCCTGAAACTTCTCATTTTTATGCGCAGGCGCAATAGTTGCTTTACGTGATGTAACGTTCGTTCTAACGATCAGATCGTTACACACCTTTTAAAACTAACTTTACTTAGGTCGTTCTTTCATCAATTAAAAGTTCGTTCGTCGTTCTCAACGAACGATCGTTGTCGCATGTGTGTACGTAGCATTAGAAGGTGGTATGGAGGCACAAAGAATGTGGCTGCCACAAGAGACAACATATCGCTGAAGCAGGCAAACATTACATGGATACAAGGAGGGGGTCCCACGCTAATTTCTTTGGAGGGTGGGCTGTTGTTTATTGCTGCACCCCATGTCAAATTGATAATGTTTCAATCGGAAACACAGTCACCAGTGTGCTCCTTTGGACGGGCAGACAGTGTGCAGCCACATAACATGGCAAGGAGATGTAACAAAGAAAAATTGCATTCAGTTTGGAAAACAGTGCATGCAATTTTAATAATTTGAGATCAGAAATGAAAAAATTATACATGGCTGGGGCTTCCTCCAGCCCCCTTCAGGCTAATCGGTCCCTCGCCAACCTCCTCTGCTGCCTACACTCTCTGCTAGTTGCCCCGTTAAGTCAACGGATCGGGGCGTACTGCGCATGCACGGCCACGCTTGCTCCCCGTCGCTGGGAGCGTACGCGGACAGACTGTGCTGACTGGCGGACTTTAGGGCAGCCTAGAGGAGGATCCAGGCGATGGAGGACATTTCATGTGAATTAACTTCAGTTGAATGCACAAAAAAATTGTAATCCAAAAAAATTCCTTCCAAATGCATCCAAAAAAGAAAACGGAACCGAAAACTCACAAAGCGCAGAACTGAACATGTGGAAAATGAAATAAGTGTGAAAGACTAACTGGACCAGGGGCGGACTGACCATTAGGGCACTCGGGCACGGACCGAGGGCCCGTGGTCAGGGGGGGCCCGCCACCCGCCAGAGAAGCCTGACCAGGAGGGGAGACAGCCAGTGAAGGAGGGCAATGGGCATAGCAGCGGAGAAGGGGGGAAGTTCCCCCCCCCCCTTCTCTCACCTTGGGGCCCCCCTTCCTGGCTGTCCCCTCCATAATCTGTAATGTGTCGGACAGCTGGAAGCGGCTGACAGCGGGCGGAGACGCTGTTCAGCCACCGGAGGGATCGCTGATCTGTGTGCAGCTAGTGTGGGCTTGAGAAGCCCAGACTAGCTGCACACAGATCAGCGATGCCTCCGGTGGCTGAACAGCGGTAAGTCTCCGCATGCTGTAAGCCGCTTCCAGCTGTCCGACACATTACAGATTACGGAGGGGACAGCCAGGAAGGGGGGCCCCAAGGTGAGAGAAGGGGGGGGGGGAACTTCCCCCCTTCTCCGCTGCTATGCCCATCGCCCACCTTCACTGGCTGTCTCCCCTCCTGGAGACACCTACAAGCCTGGCTGCTTATACTGGGGGCACTTGTAGACCTAGCTACATATACTGAGGGCACCTATAGACCTGGCTATACTGGGGAGACCTATACACCTGGCTGCATATACTGGGGGCACTTATACACCTGACTACATATACTGGGGGAAGTTATAGACCTAGCTACATATACTGGGGGCACCTATAAACCTGGCTATACTGGGGACACCTATACACCTGGCTGCATATACTGGGGAGACCTATACACCTGGCTATACTGGGGAGACCTATACACCTGGCTACATATACTGGGGGCACTTACAGACCTGGCTATACTGGGGAGACCTATACACCTGGCTGCATATACTGGGGAGACCTATACACCTGGCTGCATATACTGGGGGCACTTACAGACCTGGCTATACTGGGGAGACCTATACACCTGGCTGCATATACTGGGGAGACCTATACACCTGGCTGCATATACTGAGGGCACTTATACACCTGACTACATATACTGGGGGCACTTATAGACCTAGCTACATATACTGGGGGCACCTATAAACCTGGCTATACTGGGGACACCTATACACCTGGCTGCATATACTGGGGGCACCTATACACCTGGCTGCATATACTGGGGGCACCTATACACCTGGCTGCATATACTGGGGGCACCTATAGACCTGGCTATACTGGGGACACCTATACACCTGGCTACATATACTGGGGACACCTAAAGATCTGGCTATCTATACAGGAGACACCTATAGACCTGGCTATCTTAACTGGGGACATCTATAGACCTGGCTATCTTAAATGGGGACATCTATAGACCTGGCTATCTTAAATGGGGACATCTATAGACCTGGTTATCTATTCTGGGGACACCTGTAGATTAGGCTACTTATACTGGGGACACCTATAGATCTGGATACCTGCACTGGGAAAACCTATAGACCTGTATACTTCCACTGGGGATACCTTTTGACCTGGTTACCTATACTGGGGGCACCTATTTTGGCGGAACTGCTGCCAGATTAACTATTTTTGGGGAACTGCTGCTCTCAGATTAAGTGTATTTTGAGAAACAGCTGCCAGATTATGTGTATTTTTGGGGAATCGCTGCCAGATTGTGTATAATGGGGGAACTGCTGCTTCCAGATTCTGTGTATTTTGGGGGAACCACTGCTGCTACATGTATTTTTGGTGATCCGCTGCCAAATTATGTGTATTTGGGGGAACCGCGGCTGCCAGATAACGTCTATTTTGGGGGAACGACTGCCATATTATCTGTATTTGGGAGGAACCTCTGCCAAATTGCATGGATTTTTGGTGAAATGCTGTCAGATTACATGTATTTTGGGGGGAAACACTATGGCAGAGTTCAGACTTCCCCGGCAGACCTTTTACACCACTGCTAAGGTCATGTATATTTTGCCCCACCCATGACCACGCCCACATTCTGTTGCGTGACCACACCCATTTTTTGGCGCGCCGCGCAGGGATTTTTGTCACTGTACGATATCTCAATATAACATATTTACTGTTGTCAATAAATGATTATATCTTAGTCTGTAAAAATATAACGTGAAAGGTGGGAAACACTGGTATGGGGGCCCCATAATCTCCTATTGCCCGGGGGCCCCATGAGTTGTCAGTCCGCCCCTGAACTGGACCCATATATTTTAGTCCAGTCTTACCAAGTGCATGTAGAGGGGTAAACTGGGTGAGTATATAGAATGGATACTTTAGCCATTGCCTTATATTACATAAAAATTGTAAGATTGGACAAAAAGATTAAATCATTAGTAAGCACCATGGGCTGACGCTCCTATCTTCCAGTTTCGGTCTGTGCTATGATTGTGTTTTGCATGCAGATAAAAATAATATATTCAAAGCTAAACTGATTACTGTTAATCCAGAGTACAGAGCTGAGCCGAATGTATTTTTTTCTGAACAAAAGTGAAATTTCAGCAGCCAATTTTCATCCAATTTTGCATTAATCCGAGGATTTTGCTTCCACTCTGTATATTCATCTTACACTCAAGCTACAATGCCCGGTTCGCTGCTTCTCCCGCGTTTGCAAGCGAACTCTCTGCAAATTGCAAACCTATGATGAGCCCGAGACAGGCACACTCTTCCCTGCTGTAGGTGGGGGGAAGGCGGGAGCGCGCATTGCGGGAATGCGCAGAGTGCTGTGCGGGGGCGCGCTCAGCTCTCTGTCCTAATGCAGAGCAAGAAGCTGCACCCTCACGGCCTGTCACTGCACGCTCATTCACAGGATGATATTCTATTCAAGACAATGCTAAGGACATACAGTCCACTTCTTGGGCATGCAGCCTGGAGGAGGGCGTGAAAAGAATAAGCGACACCCACTAGAAGCAGAATTACCCGAGCCTGAGAGCAGCTGTGTGTCTCTGTGTCCTCTCGCTTCATCTGACAGCTATTCCTCCACATCACCTTCCTGCCTCTGAATATCAGCTTTGGCTCTGCTGTAGTGAAAGCGCATCCTCCTCCTCTCATCACCATAACAGGATTACCCCAGCAGCAGCTGCACGCACCTCTGCATCAGCACCCATCCTGCAGGCACTTCCTAATCCCCGCATCATCCTCCAGCTCAGCATCCTTCCGGAGCCTGGGCAGCAGCTACAGTGCTGGGCCTGCACATCAGCACCCAATCCAAGGAGAAACCGGCCCTGGATATGACAGGTCAGCACTGCGGATCTAGGCTGAGGTGGGAGGGGGCGAGTTTTAATGGCCTAAATTACAGTATTTCACAGCCTTCACATTTGTGTGTACAACGTTATGTAAAATGCATGTTTTTGTGCGCTACTGAATGGGTGCATTCAGAGTAATCCTCCATAGTGAGATTAGTATCCTGCTGCCTGTACCTACATTTCTCATTGTCAATGCAGTTCTTGCTTTGTGCGCCTGCCTTCCTTTACCCACATCTTGTAAGTGTGTCTTTGTGTCTTTCTATCTGAAAAGACTACTGTATTTCACTTCTGTGACAGCTTGTGTATGTTGGTAGATGTGCCCAGTTTATAGTAAGAGATCATTGGGCTTTTCTTATCAGCAGCAACCTGAACAAGCCTGTATTGGCTCTTGAAGAAATGCTGCAGAAAATTACTCACATGACTGTATTTTTAAATTAATAGCATCTGTAAATATTTCAGCACATTTGTGCAGTAAAGTACCCAGTTTCATATTGGTGTTTCTAAATGGATGGTAGAATTAATCACTGCATCTGCTATAAAGTGTATTGTGGGGAGTTTATTGTAACGTTAGAGAGCTCAAGTATTTATTGTATGCAAACCTTTTGGTTTCCAGAATCACTGATTATTTATATCTAGTGCCTAAGCTTTTAATGTCATCACTAATCAATATATAAGATTTGTTTCCTATATAAGATTTTAAATACATATAAGAAGACAGCAGAGACCCGTTGTTTACAAACTGCTGCAATACAACTGCATGCACTTTTCTTATCAGTGTTTGTACTTTTCCTTTAAATTTACTTGAGCACAAGTAGCTCAGTATAGACTTCTGTGTCACTGGGAAAGCAAGGGGCAGAACTATGAGGAGGAAACAACATTGAAACTGTTGTACTGAATGTGCAATTTATAGTTATATATTAGTGTGGCTAGCCATACAAAGATGACTTTGTCCTGCAGCTGATTGTACACATTGGGGCTCGGTTGTCTTGTCAATTATGCTGTGTGTTTGCATTGTTGACAAGTACTATTTTTAATGGCGTATTTATACCATGTTCACAGTGGGGAGCTGTGTTTGTTTCCTGTAAAAACAGGAACGCAGTGAAGGGGAAACGTTGCATCACACATTATGCATGCGATGCAACGCATACAGTGAAGCAAACAGTATATAGAAAGTATGCTTCATTACTTCTGTTAACGTGATAACCCGCTGCATGCATTGCGTTATGCCTGATGGATTTGTTGCAATGCACTGCTAATGCGCCAATGTGAGCATACAACAATATAATTGCATTGTGTTAGCACTGCACCGCATCAAACCATTGTATACATGGCCTAAAAAGTGAATTTGTAGACAGTGGTCACTTGTAAAGATTATCATCTTTTGAAGCCCTGAAGAGGCCCATTTTTTTCCCTTACTTCCAGGAAGTGGAAATACAGACATGCTGCCTTCTGTTGTCCTCCTCAGGCTTCTGCACTGGTACAGAGGTCAGAGCACAGTCATGTAGGTGGAAGAAGCTGGAGATGATGCAGGACCAGGATTTACAGTGATGTGAAAAACTATTTGCCCCTTCCTGATTTCTTATTCTTTTGCATGTTTGTCACACTTAAATGTTCCTGCTCATCAAAAACCGTTAACTATTAGTCAAAGATAACATAATTGAACACAAAATGCAGTTTTAAATGATGGTTTTTATTATTTAGTGAGAAAAAAACTCCAAATCTACATGGCCCTAAGTGAAAAAAGTGATTGCCCCCCTTGTTAAAAAATAACTTAACTGTGGTTTATCACACCTGAGTTCAATTTCTGTAGTCACCCCCAGGCCTGATTACTGCCACACCTGTTTCAATCAAGAAATCACTTAAATAGGAGCTATTTGACAGAGAAGTAGACCAAAAGCAACTCAAAAGCTAGACATCATGCCAAGATCCAAAGAAATTCAGGAACAAATGAGAACAAAAGTAATTGAGATCTATCAATCTGGTAAAGGTTATAAAACCATTTCTAAAGCTTTGGGACTCCAGCGAACCACAATGAGAGCCATTATCCACAAATGGCAAAAACGTGGAACAGTGATGAACCTTCCCAGGAGTGGCCGGCCGACCAAAATTACCCCAAGAGCGCAGAGAAAACTCATCCGAGAGGCCACAAAAGACCCCAGGACAACATCTAAAGAACTGCAGGCCTCACTTGCCTCAATTAAGGTCAGTGTTCACGACTCCACCATAAGAAAGAGACTGGGCAAAAACGGCCTGCATGGCAGATACCCAAAGCGCAAACCACTTTTAAGCAAAAAGAACATTAAGGCTCGTCTCAATTTTGCTAAAAAACATCTCAATGATTCCCAAGACTTTTGGGAAAATACTTTGTGGACGGACGAGACAAAAGTTGAACTTTTTGGAAGGTGTGTGTCCCGTTACATCTGGCATAGAAGTAACACAGCATTTCAGCAAAAGAACATCATACCAACAGTAAAATATGGTGGTGGTAGTGTGATGGTCTGGGGTTGTTTTGCTGCTTCAGGACCTGGAAGGCTTGCTGTGGTAGATGGAACCATGAATTCTACTGTCTACCAAAAAATCCTGAAGGAGAATGTCCGGCCAACTGTTCGTCAACTCAAGCTGAAGCGATCTTGGGTGCTGAAGCAGGACAATGACCCAAAACACACCAGCAACTCCACCTCTGAATGGCTGAAGAAAACAAAATAAAGACTTTGGAGTGGCCTAGTCAAAGTCCTGACCTGAATCCTATTGAGATGTTGTGGCATGACCTTAAAAAGGCGGTTCATGCTAGAAAACCCTCAAATACAGCTGAATTACAACAATTCTGCAAAGATGAGTGGGCCAACATTCCTCCAGAGCGCTGTAAAAGACTTGTTGCAAGTTATCGCAAACGCTTGATTGCAGTTATTTCTGTTAAGGGTTGCCCAACCAGTTATTAGGTTCAGGGGGCAATTTCTTTGTCACACAGGGCCATGTAGGTTTTGAGTTTTTTTTCTCACTAAATAATAAAAACCATCATTTAAAACTGCATTTTGTGTTCAATTATGTTATCTTTGACTAATAGTTAACGTTTTTTGATGAGCAGAAACATTTAAGTGTGACAAACATGCAAAAGAATAAGAAATCAGGAAGGGGGCAAATAGTTTTTCACATCACTGTATATATTTATTTTGCATTGTTGAATTCTGCATCACTTTTCAGAGTACTGTATATCGTTTTGTCACATCCTTAAAACCTTGACTGGGTTCACACTGCACAGATCGACATATATTGGGATATGGGAATCCAGGGTCACTGAAGTGGATTCTCTAGGGCAGGGGTCTCAAACTCAATTTACCTGGGGGCCGCAGGAGGCAAAGTCAGGATGAGGCTGGGCCGCATAAGGAATTTCACAATCGCGGCGTATCGCCGCCTCTGCCCGCCCCTCTCACTCTTCCTTCACAGAGAGGCGGCGATCCGTGTGGCGATTGACGTCAGGAGGGGCAGAGCTGAAGCTGAAAGCTCTGCCCCTTCCAGGAAATGCCTGCGGATTGCCCCCCAGGCGATTTGGATCGTTTAGCGGCGGGGATGCGGCGGATTACTTGGGAGCACTGAAGCGAACTATAAGGAAGCTTTTGCCGGCGAGGGCCACAAAATATTGTATCGAGGGCCGCAAATGGCCCGCGGGCCGCGAGTTTGAGACCCCTGCTCTAGGGGATAGTGCCACACTAATGTGCAGCATGACTTGTCCTTCCAGCTCCAATATAATGCATTTATAAGAAACCTTTTAGACTCCTGTTCTTGAGCGTTTTACTGTAATAGCCATTTTTTTTTAAATTAAAGCACACTCAAAAAAAAACAGGGGTTTCCTCTCCAATGACAAAGTCCTCACAGAATGGAATGAATGAACTGGTCTTGGTCTTCAGACTGATTTAACTGGGCTCACTTTGCTTTCATCTTTTTCGGTTACTTTGTCAACTGGTCAGAGAGTTGAGGCTTCTGTCCTAAGTAAGGGGGTAACAATGTGGGCCTCATCACAGGTCATGAAAACCCTACAGTTGTCCACTGTTTTTGCTGATTTTCACAGTAGTGAAACTACTACTAGGTTTATGTATACTAACCTAAGTTAAAGCAAACCTGAATTAAAAAGTCCAAATAAACATACTAATGTCATACTTACTCCCATGTAATCTACTCCTCAATCTCTTTCTCCTTTCCCGTGTCCTGTTTGTCCACTGTGATCGGTGGCATTCTCTGTCCTTTATTTTAAAAATGGCCATTACCCCTTAACAGCTTCCTGGTCAGCTGTTAAGCTGTAATATCACCCACTTGAGCCATAGGGAAACATGGACATTACCTTGATCATCAGTTGTCCTTTCAGTTATAACTGACAGCACCTGATACATTTCAGTTCTGACAAAATATTGTCAGAACTGGAAGGAACTGTTATAAGAAGAAAATGGTGAGCTTCTGAGAGGAACTGATGGTGAGGTAAGCATGTAATAAATCATTTTACTTGGTTCAGGTTCACTTTAAGTTTTGCTGGAAACCAATCCCCCTTACAGTTTAAGAGCCATCATTGTCCACCTAGTTGCTGAGTAGCCTGTTCTGTTGAGAGGGGAGTAGGGAGGGAAAGTGGGAGATGCCTGTCTGCTGGCACAGTAATAGTATTAGTCAAGGATTTTCCAGCTTGGCTGTTTGCAGGAAGGAAGGTAATGACTGGGTCCCTTGTCCAGTCTATAGGTTATCTCTGATGCCTTGTAATCTGGCTAATTATTGGTTCAACAGGAATTCATTCAGTAATATGGAGGAACTTCACTCTCCTAGCACAACTATGCTTCCTATGTCAGCCATCCCATGTGGT
The DNA here is from genome assembly GCF_040937935.1 of Hyperolius riggenbachi. Lineage (NCBI taxonomy): Eukaryota > Metazoa > Chordata > Amphibia > Anura > Hyperoliidae > Hyperolius > Hyperolius riggenbachi. The sequence goes on along the minus strand of NC_090647.1, from coordinate 352,058,414 downwards.
ACAGTTATAACACTTGACATGTTTGTACTGCAGTTCATCCCATTCTGTTTAGTAGTTGCTTCATTTTCTCTCTCTTTTTTGCTCCTGTGACTGCACTGCTTGTGACATGAGTATACATATCTGCAAGTGAGGCCTGCAGTGTTTCTCAATGACAGGTAAAAATGTAAGTAATTTACTACCAGCATAAGAGTGTAGTTCACCAACTGGAAGAAATAAACCAAAGAAACAGTTTTCTTCTTTGGAGTAAATTCCCCACAGTCATCAAATGGTAGTTACTACAGTCATTAACTAGCAAACCCCATGAGATTTTGTAAATCTGCAGTTCCATAAAAAGAATTGCACAGCTGGGTCAATAACTCTATTTTTATAGTCAGAGTTCCTAGCCTTGGTCCTGATGGCTACTGTATTATTGCAGAGGCAAATCTTCACTCAGTGCCTTCTGAGAGGAGCAGTAATGCATGCTGCTAATTATTGCACTTATCCCCCTGGGAGAGTTGGTGTGGCTGCTGCTTCCACTCACCCTCCTTGCCACTGTTGGCAGTATAAGAGGAAAGGCTATATGGTTACCACTTTATGTGCCCCATTGTGGAGGATTTCTTTAGCTTCCTATGCCTGTAACTTCCATGGAATTCTGTGGCTTTATCATACATTAGGGACAGGAAATGAGGAACAGTGGTAAAGCCTGATGCAGGTTTTAGCCTGATGAAAGAGGGTTGAGCCCTCTGAAGTGTGCTGCTTTGATACAATAAAAGATTTACTTTTGATTCATATGGCAGGTTGTTTTTTTCCTACTTGCACACACTCCCACTGGCAAATTGTTATACCGCTCTCGCCAGTTGTGTCTTGCTTGTGCAGGTTCCACAGACTAGCGCAGAGCCACCTCTGACCGTTACAAGGCGCATCTCAGCTCCCGCTTCAGCCTCCTGCAATCTGATTCTCTCACTTCGGCAGAGTGGCGTGGAGCCAACAGCATCCTCAACCATTATACACACTTTTCCTAGCCACAATTTCCTGACAGTGCAGCCGCCTATAGTGGCAACCCAGCTCTCGGGCTGGGTGAAAAATATATCATAGCAGCGGCTTGCCAGTATAGCTCTGAAGGAGGCTATCGCCTGCACGCCTTGTGGAGGAGGACTTCTGCCAAGCCCAAGACCTGGTCCCCAGTCCGAGTGGGACAAAGCCTTCCTGCTGGCCACCCCATATGTGACAGTCAGCCACAGATCCAGGTGAGAATATTCCTCGGCCGGCTGGGAATTTTTATGTTTTCTTCACCCTTCCCCCACATCCCACTGTCTACTGCAGATTACATACCACCTAGAGTGGCACCCAAGAGAGCAGCACCATCTGACGACAACTACACAGACTTGCACAGTATTGTCAAGCACAGAGGTATAGCACAGACGTTTAGGCTCCTTTCCTCTACATTCATTCTCACACACTCACAAAAAGTAAGTTTTTCTTGTTGCCTTCTGTGCCTCTGTTGGAGAGATTTGCCCACTTCCTTTCAAGACAGGAAGTTTGAAACATGGCGTTGACTCAGCAAGTGCTGGAAAAATTGGCACACGCAAACGTTGCATTTCAGTTTTACCAGAATGTATGCAAGCGATAAAATGTGCATAATGCAAAAATAATAATTCATATTATGTAGATGACGCATACGTTGCTTGTATAATGCGTGTTATGTTATTTGTGTAGCAGGTTATATACAAGCAACATGTCCATTGTGTACAGTAAGCGATATGTGGTATGTGCACAATGCACATTACGTTGCTTGCGTAAGCGCCAGTAAAATTGACGTTTGCTGTGTGCACATGTAAGTTTTACTGCACTTAGTGAATAAACCCCATTGTCTCAGAATGGAGCCCAGGCAGCATTTACAAAACTAAAAAATCTTAGCCCTTTCCACACTATTAAGAACTAAAATATTTTTTCCCTTGAGTTGAGCTTTAATTTAAGGTCTTTATCAGGTAGGAAAGAGACTGTTGTCAGGGTTACCTCTGAGTTAGTACTACTGATGAGAGGTCTGATATGACTAATACTTACATTTCCATATGACTAACAGTTACATTTCCACCTTCTGCAGCTTATGTAATACAGACTGTAATAGGAAGGAATCTAGCTTAGAGAATGGAAAAAGGAAAGAAAACTAGTTTCTCAGAATACAAGTGTATTAAGATATCTATTAGCCCATTACCTGAAGTATATGGTCTTTAATACACCACACGTGCATTAGGATACAGATCTAAACCATGATGTTAATAGAGCTAAAACTCCGTAATCACACTTGTCTGCCATCTATCGAAATTAACAAGGAACAATGGGTCTGCTGAGGACCGCTCAAAAAAAAGTGTCCCATCAACGGTAAAAGACAGCGATTATCGTCCATGTAGACTGATCTGTCCTGGCAGATCTGTTTGCACAATAATCACTGTTAGCCGTTTCTATTGAAGATAGCAAACTATCGCTCAATTGGAACTGCTTGCGTGTAGCTAGTTACTTGTTACTAGTCATCCTTGTGCTTCCATGAATGATCCAATCAGAAGATCGTTGTTGTGCCTTTGCTGGATTGAAACATGCTACCATGTTTGTTTGGCGCTAATCGCCGGGGACTGCTCGTTTTCAATTATGCCGGTTGAGCATATGTACAGAGCTTAAACATAGCTTACAATTTGGATCTTTGGATCAGATGAACCTAACTTTTTCACATCACAGTCAGTGAAAAACTCAAGAAATTCTGCCTATTGGTGCTTATAATGGTATAGTGAGCAGTATCTGTCCCTGATCCAACTTCCTTGTTGCCATGCTGTTGGTGACCAAGAAAGGATGTTGCAATGGTGTTTTAGGATGACTGCGCCTTCTGAAACTTCAGAATACACAGTACATTTTTTACCAAGTTAGACTTATTTCTACAGATACAGTGGAACCTTGGTTAGCGAGCATAATTTCGTTCCGGAATCGTGCTGGTAAGCCAAAGCACTCTTAAAGTGAAGTTCCCCATATGGATTCATTCCACAATCCAAAAACTGTTATAGAAAAATATTTAATACAACGTAAACAAGGTATAGTAAAATCAGTACATTATGTAGTTTACGTAACTAGTGTCATAAACACAATGCATGCATTGCTGGCATAACACACATTATGCTATTTGCATTCCATATTTGTCTGTAGAATATATACTATTTTTTGGAATACAAGAAACACCTAGGTTTAGAGGGCAAAAACCAGGGAAAATATATATACTAAACCTGGTGTGTCCATGGTCCTGGAGCGTCTTGGTCCAGGAGAGTCTTGTAGATGTTCTCCCCAAATATTGTTTTCCTGTGTCCCCATGTGTCCTCCTATATCCCCTTCTTTCCCCCTGTGTGGTCCTATGTGTTCTCTTTGGTCTTCTTGTGTGGTCCTGTGTGTGTCCCCTCTGGTCCCCCTGTGTGGTCTCTTCCGCCCCCCCCCCCCCCCCCCCCGTATAAAAATAATTAATGGCAGCGCGGCTTACCTCAACAACGATTCCAGCGGCAATCAGCAGACCTCTCCTCTCCTGCGCAGTTGTGTCATCAGCAGAAGCCTTCACTAGGGGGAGCCACGCAGGAGAGGAGAGGTCTGCTGATGGGCGTATGTATTATTGAGACGCAGGCGAGTTGGGCGCAGGGTGAGCCGTCATTCTGTCATCTCAGTGCGAAATGCGTTGTCTGAAGTGCTTAATAAATGGTGAAAAACTTTTTAAATTGAGTTTTGAGTCTACTTGCAAGGTAAGATCTGGAACTCTTACCAGACCTGGTTAAGGTTTTCTTTAGATTTTTATTACGTAAATGCGCTAAAATTTCTATGGGCGCCTCCTACACATGTTTTTTGTTCTCCATGAGAAGATAGTTATAGTGGTCCTTTAATAGTGAAAGAAAAACATACGGTACTTTTCATTAACTGTATGCTGCACAGTATGGATGCAACATGCGGATAATGTGCGGCTTTCCTGTGTTCTATTGCATTCCTGCTTTTACGGGGGACGCAATACATACTGTGAGCCTAGCCTTAAGCTGGTTTTACACGCCGCTCAAGTACATTGAGGTCTGTTGCCACTCCAGAGAGTAGGCCTGCCAAATAAATGACAACCCAATCCGCTGTCGGGAAAAATTCATGCAGTCAGATTTTGCTGCAGCGGACTGTAGCACATGATACCAGAAAGAGAAAATGAGAACTGGCCCATAGGAAGGCTTCACAGTGTTCAACCCATCTGCACTTCATTGCCCTGTGAATTCATTGTCTTGTGAAAGTGCATGTAAGCAGACAGTGAACTGAGCCTAAATGCAGTTAGGTATAGGGGTTGCTTGAGGGAGGATTTTCTATAAATGATTAGAATCACAACTAATTTGTGTAAAATCAAAACCATTGTAAAACGAATGCTAAGATTCTTCTAAGCTTGAGTTGAAAATCGACACAGAAAAAAAGAGAAAATATATGTAACCATGGTTTTATAAACCCCAGCCTTAAAGTGTACATGTAACATGATGATAAACATGTATGTACAGTACTAAACATATGAATAATCAGGGTGTTTTACTTGTTTTATTTTACAGCCTGAAAGAGTTCATTTTTAAGGATGGAAGTGGCAGCTTTTGTCTTGTCAGTAGCTTGTCAGGAATATAGTAAACATCACTGATAAGCAAATTACAGCAATAAAAGTTTTCCTGGCAGAATGCATTTTCTACACATTTCTGAGAGCAGAGGAAGAGAGAAAGGGTCAATATAGTTCATGTATTTTCATTTAGGGACACTTAATAGACTGCACCTGAGCAGAGGCAACAAAACATTCAATCTACTTTCTAAATGTTTAAATATAAAATAAATTCCTGGGATGTCTAAAAAAGTCATTTTTAAGAGTAGGAAGATAAATATAATTGTTTATCTCATCAGTTTATTTTTACCTCGGGTTCACTTTAAGCATGCATCTGTAGAGAGAGGTTCATTTATATATTGCCTTGCTAGGTTCTGTTTCCCCTGTATGTGTTTGCATTGTTCTATTTCCTCTTTAGGATGCAATAGACAGCATAAAACCTGCAAACTCAGCTATAAAGGTTCCAGTGTGTTTCCTGTGTGCGTAGTGGTGGTGGTGCCAGGCCCTGATGGGCTTTTCTCAATGAGATCGTTCAATAACAAACAAGCTCCATATGTAGTAAGAGAAAGTGAAGCCCTATTATGTCCATTCACCACGTGCTCGCCTCTCAAACATGCTTCAGAATATTTGTTCATCTGTTCAGCCAGCTCCTCCCCTACATCTGCTCTGTCCTTTTCTTTATCCTAATATATTCACTCTTCATTCGCTATGCTGGCTTCTTCACATTTCTCTGTTCTTCTCCTTTCCCTTTAAAATACCCCCTACCAGTTTTCCTTCTGTCTTACCGCCAGCTGCCAGTGCAAAATGACATGCTTCAACCCTTCTGTCCCAGTATCTTCATCTATATGATGGCATGTGCATATAGTATCACTAAACACACACACGCACACACACACGCACGCACGCACGCACGCACACACACACACACACACACACACACACATATATATACACATGTATATATATATATATATATATATATATATATATATATATATATATATAACATCTCTGATGAGTAGGATAAAAAAATCACATCCTTAGCCTTCTGGCAAAGCAGGTAGGTTACATCACCTACTGCATTTGTTTTTACCTCCCAAGGACCTCATTGATGAGCTGTTAGCATTTGATTTCTATGTTCTGCCCACATGTTGCAGCTTTCTGTTCAGTACATGCACACATGTCAGCATACAGAACATACTAGTCAGGTAAAGGGCCTATAGAAAAAGACATAAAGCTTTGTCAAGTAGAAGTGACAACAATGACAACTAAATGCAAATAAATTACTGTAATGATTTTCAGAACTTACTTGCAAGCAGCATATTAATATAAGGTTATGTATATTAATATAAGATTATTAACCATACATAAATGTGGAGTTTCAAACACACCTGCAACAGAAAAAAAAAAAGGTTTGCAATAAGACTACATACTAAATATACTATATATAACATTATTATTAAACTTTATTTATAAAGCACTAACATATTATGCAGCGCTGTACAATAGAGGGAGACATTAAACCACACTACACACGGACATTATAACATTCAACAGTAGTGAACAAACCAGTGATGGAACAATGTAGGGATAAGTATAGGAGACGAGTCACTGAGTCCGTATGGTGGCAAAGAAGGGCCCTGCCAAATAAGCGTTCAATCTAATCTATTTCATATGCCCATTATCTCACCATTGCTGCTCTTGTGCTAAACTGTACAAAATCAGTTTTATGGCCAAATCATGTTTACACTAGAACCGACTGGAGGAACTTCAGCTATCTTTGTGCAAACACGGCCGGAATTATAAACTCATGTTTTTAATTGTTTCTGTTGACACACTGAGGTGACACACAGCATGGAGCAAATCACTCCTGTTCCCTGCATAGTTCTGACTAGAGTTGAGCTTTTTATTCACTGAAACGGAATTTGCTCTGTCTAATAGAAACAGAATGAGTTGGATTCAGCCAGATATTTCCATGGTTCTAATCAGAAGCTGCTGAGTTTTGAGCAGTAAATCTTCAACTCCTAAGTGCCTTTTTCCTCTAGCCGCGAACCGTGGACATTTTCCATACGCAATTTCAGATGTGGAATCGCAGGCTATTAAAATCAATAGGCTGCATCCGAATTGTGTGTGGAAAAAAATAAATAAATAGTGATGATAACTGCAGTTTTCTGTAGATTGCATCAAAATCCCTATTCGGCCACGGCTTTGCAACAGCACGGATGCCACGTCCAATTCAGAAGCGGATGCGGCACCCAGTGGAAACTGGCCTGACGTCCCATGCAGAGTTTCAGTTCAGCCTGTTTGCAGTATAGTGAAAACAAAATGATGGTTTGTTGACATTCAAAGCTCAGTCCTAGTGCTGCCATCACCAGCAATATGACCGCTCTCGTGCAAGCAACAGACAGATTGACTATGGAAAAAAAACGTGGAAACGTGCCTGTTAGTTCAAGATACAGATAATGTCACATTTATTTGGAGTATGCACGGCTTACGTCAATTAATATTTGCACTTCCTAAAGCTAAATTTGGCATATTTCTGCAATCACACTGACCAGTAATAAAACATGACTGAATGCAGATTAGATACCATTATTACTGGTAATGATATGTAGACATCTGTTGTCTATCTATATTCCTGACCTCATAAAGAAATATGCCCTCTCCACTCCTCCTACGACCTTCTGTCCTTCCCATTCTTAACCTCCCCTCATGAACAGCTGCACGATTTCTGTAAAGCAGCTCCCATTCTCTGGAACTTTAATGTTTGTTATATTAGCATTTCCCCCACCTTTTACAAGTTCAAACAAGTCCTTAAAGCCCACCCCTTTAAATGTGCCTGCTCATCTTTTCTCTTCCATAATCATTCATAGCCTAGCAACCAGCTTCCATTTCTCCATCCACTGCCATCGTCCTTCTTACCTTTTCAAATTGTAAACTCTTTTGGACTTGGTGCTCTTTTCTATTTCATGTCTGAGCAAGGGAATTTTTTAAGTTTGGTCTCATGGAAAATTTGTCTCAATCACAAAATCGGCTACCTAGTTTGCCAAAATCTGAATCAAGAGTAAAAAGGAGGGTTTACAAGGGTTTTCTTTGTAAATTATACCTTATTGTGTTAGTACGATCTTTCAATCAATTTTAGCTCCAATCATAAATTATACCTTATGTTAGCATGATCTTTAAATCAATCTTAGTCCTTAATGCCCATCCTAATATGTGATTTATCAATGGTTTCATTTCGATTTACGATAATTTCACTTTGGTTTTACGATTGTTTGGTAAATTAAAGTTGCCAGTTTTGTGAAACTGAATTTATTATTTTTGATTTATAAAGCGCCAACATATTCCGTCATGCAAGATTCTTGTAGACTGATCAGAAATTTGGCAAAAATGTTGTGAACTTGCCATTGACAATTTTGCTAATGCTTACGCCTTATTTAAAGGACACCTAAAGTGAGAGGGATATGGATGCTGCCATATTTATTTCCGTTTAAGCAATACCAGTTGCATGGCTGACCTGCTGATCCTCTGCTTTTAATGCTGTTAGCCATAGAGCCTGAACAAGCATGTATATGTGAACTTATTTTGTAAACAATGTGTTACAGGAATTGGTGCTTGTTATATCACTCTTGGAGAGGTTTCCCCACTTCCTGTGGTTTTTTAGGGGAACACAAGACAGTAATAAAAATACCGGTAGGTTTCCCTGTCTGTCTAATCCAAAACTAAAGTTCAAATCCTGAAGCTTGGCCAATAAATAAAAGATAGCACTACTTATAATCAATTTTTAAATGTACCAGCAATTTAAGTTTCAGCAATAGATTAGACAGAGCATCCTTAAGTTCTGTCTAGAATAGTCAGAGCAGAGTGCTGCTGATCGTGTTCCGCACAGTGGGAGAAAAAGAAAAGAAACAAAAGCTGGTCAGCTGTATGTCACTGAGTGACGGCAGAGTTGCCCTGACATGAGTCAAACCTTTGTTTGTGGGGTTAAAGGACAGATGTCTGGCAAAAGAGGCCTGCAGCCTGTGGTCAATTAAATATAAAAGAGCTCCTAGCCACTGTATAGCATCTGCCGTTTGCAAAGCCATTTCTGACATCCGTGAATATGGAATTAACCTGCCAAAAACAAGTGTTGAATGGGAAACTGTTATCTTTCCATCACTAAGGTATGCCTTTTCCGAACATGTCAGCACAGCTTTAGGGCTGGTTCACACTTGGGCGATTTACAACGATTTGCTGATCGCCGGCAATCAGTAAAGCGCTGTGACTAATGTATCCCTATGGGATCATTCTCACTGCAGCATTTGCGACTCACATACATCAGTTTTGAGGGCAATTGCGTTATAATTCTCGCTCTGTTGAACAGGAATTGCAAATTGCGGTAAAAATGCAGAGTTTTGTTTGTCAAAATTGCAATTTGTGCTCCCTGTGCGAACTAGCCCTTAGTCTGAGATTACATGATGGGATATGTTCGCTAGCCTGTGATAACATTTTTGTGCGGGGTACTGCGTGTTAAAGAAGCAATGTGCGTGTTGGGTACATAATGCGAGTTGTGATTTTTGCACAAGTTACGTTGTTTGCACTAACACGGGTAAATTTGCCTTGCGCTGTGTGGGCATAGCAGTTTTACCATAGATTATTGAATGCACCCCTATGTTGTGTGCATGTATTATAACGGCACACACACATTGTACATAAAAATGGGCACAATATTTTTATAACATACCATCAACCGCTCCAGTTTTTCAATTGTACAGTTCTATTACCTTATGCAGTGAATGTTGGTTTACAGCCCATCCCATGTGCGGTCATTCTCAATGAATTTCTCTTTTGTTAAAGTGGAGCAGAACTCTTGCACAGTGGAGAAGGAAAACATAGAGAAATGAACCCTGTATGTATATTTAAGCCTGTTTAATTCCCCCTCATTTGTGTCTAATTTGTAATTTGATCTCTGCCCTATGTCAACTGACTGCCATGGCAGAGAAGCTCATTTGAAAGCACAGGCCATGAAAGCAGGAAATAGAAACAGTGCAGATGGGTATTGCAGGCTTTGTATCAGCTGTAACAAAGAAATGTTCTTATTTAAAGGTTATTATGCTGTTGCGTATCTTTTAGAGTAGAGAGGAAGTTCTATGTTCAGGTCCACTTTAAGACCCTTTTTATCTTTCTGACCATGTTACCATCATCCATGCACAAGTGTGACCTGCACCTGCACAATAGTACAGAGGATAAAGTCATACTCAAGCGGCTTCATGCTACTGCACAGGCGGGGGCTGTACTTGTGTCTGCGCAGTGAGGCCATACATGGACAGAGGGGTGGCAAAGAGAATGTAATCGATAAGCTCTTTTCAAATATGTTCAAAGTGTCCCAGTGCAGGATAGGACGGGCGAAGGATGGGGGAAGCCTCTGAACTATCCAGAGGCTTTCCTCTACTGAGGTATCTAATTATATCAGATTTGTTTGCTTCAAGTACCCTTTAAGTAGCCAAGTCCCTCAGAAAAGAGAATTAAGTAGCCATGTCCCTCCACATAAAAGTATTAAGCAGTCACGTGCCTCCAATTAAAATCATTAAGTCATTACATGCCTCTAGATAAAAGAATTAAGTAACCTGGTGCCTCAAGATAAAATTTGCCCCCTTTATACAAAAATTAAATAGCCATGTTCCACCACCAGCCCTTTGCCGATATCATTACCTGGGGCGCCTAATTGCTACATTTGTCGGGCATTGTCGACACCGAAATTACCCACTGGGCGCCGCTACAGTGGCAATTAACCTCTTGAGGACCATGGTGGTAAACCCCCCTAGTGACCAGCCTAATTTTACATTAATTGGCCACTGCAGCTTTAAGGCCAAGCTGCAGGGCCGTATACCTCTGCACACAAGTGATCTCCCCCCCCCCTTTTCTCCCCACCAACAGAGCTCTCTGTTGGTGAGGTCTGATCGCCCCCCCTGTGTTTATTTTTTTTTTTATAAATATTTGTTTGTTTGTTTTTTTAATATTTTTGGACATTTTCTTTTTTTTTTTTTCTAAATCCCCTCCCTCCCCCCAGCCGGCCAATCACGGCGATCGGCTGTCATAGGCTTCTGCCTATGAGAGCCGATCGCTCTCTTGTCCCCCATGGGGACAGCCGTGTCACACGGCTGTCCCCAGTGCAGCGCTGCTGCTGATCGCGGCGCTGCACATGTAAATACACGGCGGTTTCGCCGTGTAACAGTCTCCCGAACCGGCAATCGCCGCTCGGAGACTGAAGGCGGAGCTCAGCTCCGCCCACCAAGCGGGAGATGCGCGCGCACCGTGCGCGCGATCTCCCGTAAACTGCTGCCCCAGGACTTTCCCGCCAATTGGCGTTAGCTGGTCCTGGGGCTGCCGCCGCGGCCGCGCCTACTGGCGTGACGCGGGCGGCAAGCGGTTAACATTGCAATTTATGTGGTACCCATTTTATCAAAGCGCTGCCGGCGCCCAAATTACTAGCTTTGCCTAAATGCATATTTGGCTTTTCAGGAAAGATGAATGCTTTTCATATTCCCTCACTGACCTGAAGTGATGCATTATGGAAGTAATATCTTGCTGATGTGAAGCTAACTCCAGTTATGTCCTGCTTCAAAAAGGCAGAATAGTTGTTGAGACTGACTAGTTAGAGTATGGCCAGTCTTAATGAGGAATTGACATTTGGTTTGGAGATAATTACTCCTGACTCATTTCTCACTTTTAGCTGCTTAAAGTCATGACAGTGACAGTGGTTGATCACACATTAACAGTTTGAGGGCCTAATGGACTTTCTATTTCTGTTTAGAGAGAGGATGAAGAAAGAGTGGCTGAAGGTTTACAGTGTTTTTTACCTCAGGGGACACAGTGGTGATCAGATGAGCTTTTGTAACCTATCCAGTTGATCTCTCCCCAGAGAACAATCAGTCAGTTGCCACCTGCTGCTTAGATATAAAACTACCACTGTGTTCACTGCAAATACTCATGCTGTGGAGGTATAATTTCATGTTGTGGCCAGCCAACTAAGGACTCAATAAGAGAGACTTTTTAGCCCATTTTTTTTTTCTAAAAAAACGTATCACTTGCCACTGGGTATAGTTCAGCATATACTGTAGGAGCAGTCACCGTAGAACACACTATTGTGCGTTCTGTGAATTTGCTCATTGTCATGGCAACTTCATAATTGACACCTGTGTAGGGTCTCACGGGTAGTGACTTGCCTCAGCTGGTGTAATATATGTGCCAAGAGACACCTCCTATATGCATTTCAGGTGTGCACTACATCTGTGCTTGTTGTTTTTTGTTTTGTTTTTGGAATTATGGAGGTCAAAGGAACTGGACCTTTCTAAAAGCAACAACTTCAATTACTCATTCGGTGGCTTATTGGTTTGTATACTATCACCAACCACATTAAAAACACACAAGACTAGCAGCCCTTGTTGAAATACAACAAGGAGGTGGCATCTGGGGTGTCCTTTTGAATGGACTGTAATGCTCTGCTCATGATTTTACCAATACCCTTCATGGTTCCTAGAGTTAGCCTTTAAATTAAGTAAGCGTGCACATTTTTACTGACTGAAAATTAGACAAAATAAACTGTGTAGCTGATGATCAATTAGCTGGCAGCAGATTATTTAATCAGCAGCTACTGCATTTGACTGGCTGACTTTCAGGTAAATGGAAACGTGTCCGTTTATCCAGATTTAAAGCTCATCTCAATGATTGCAATCACTTGCCTGTGAAAGGTTTCATTAGAAGCCAGGTGGTTGCAAAGAGTGTGGGAAGCACAGGAGCAGAGCTTTGTGTACCTGCTGGATGGAATCATGGTATGCTAAGTAATAAGCCAGCCACTTCCTGCACTAAAGCCATGGTCTAGACCAGGCATGGGTAAACTTGGCCCTCCAGCTGTTAAGGAACTACAAGTCCCACAATGCATTTGCCTTTATGAGTCATGACTGTGGCTGTAAGACTCCTGCAATGCATTGTGGGACTTGTAGTTCCTTAACAGCTGGAGGGCCAAGTTTGCCCATGCCTGGTCTAGACTAATGTTAGCATACATTAGCTGTTACTTACCAGACCTGCACTGCAGGCCTATCCAGCATTCCTTAGTATCTACACCAAACCAGGACTCTTTCTGCCTGTGTGCTAACATGACTCTCCCCATAGCCTAAATTACTTATCAATAGGATAATGTAGAATTATTATCCATTATTTTTCAGTGCATTTTTAGGAGGGCATGCTTTTGATAGAGAGTGAATATCAAACCTGAACTTTTTTTTGGAATCCCACAGTTTGATTTTGTGCTTAAAAGCTAAAAAAGTAGGTTTAATGTTTTGATTGTCTTAGCTGAATGACCTAGTCTTTTAGTGTCCCAGAGTCAAATAACTATTTACCTTCTTTATCTATTTTTTCAACTCAGAAATTGTTCTCTGACAGTTTTATGGCCTGTTATTAGTTATGAGTGAGAGTAAGATTAGCCCAACTAGAATAACTTGTCATTTGCATACTTGAATTCCTAACCCTTTTAGGAAAGTTTTCTTGTTTTATGCAGGAATGGCACTCTACATACACATTTATCTCATCATGTCATATGTTAGTTCAGCTACTCTTTAAAGTGTACCCGAGGTGTTATTAATTGCAAAAATCATATACTTACCTAAGAAGAGGGGACCCTTTAGATCCTAAGGCAGCTGCTGCACAGCCTCACTTGGGCCAGAAGAGGGACGGGGCTGATCATGGAGGCTGCAAATGGCAACAAGGGTCTCATTAGGATCCAGGGGCTTCCCTCTCCTTAGGTAAATATCAATTTTTTATTATAGTTATTTTTGGCTTTGGGTTCTCGTTGCAACTGCCCTAACCTTGATACTGAATCACTAAAAATTATCAGCTACTGCATTTCACTGGTCCAATTCCAAAATGCATACATTTTGCATAACATAAATATAGTATTTGCGTTATTGACCATCTCTAGTCCTTCCTGTCATCACAAATTTTCCTTCATATTACAATCTGAAGTAAATCAGTTAATGTATCAGTATGTTTTTGGGATGTGGGAGTGCCCAAAGAAAACCTGGACAAACATGGAGAATATACAAATCCAATTCAAATAGTACCCTACCGAATATTTAAACCTAAAACTCTAGCACTACAAGAGTGCTACCAATTTACTACAGCCCTTCGTGCTCCCAAGTGCTGTGTTTAATCATTACTCTGAAATATGCCAAGTGCAGTGTTTTCCCCAGACTTTTTTTTCCAGCCGGGTGGCATGAAAAAGTAGCCAAGCGGGGCGAGGTGAGGGAATGCAGGGCCAGCACACCTCTGCTTACAGCATAGAAGGAGGTGAGCTGATAATAGCCAGGTGCTGACCAAAACTAGCGGGGTGGAGCACCTGGCTAAAAGAGCCTGGTGAGAACACTGAAGTGCGTTAGAAGGATATGATATTCTGTTTACAGTATAACAAAAGAATAGTGACATTGCTGGAGAAATGAGATGAACAGCAGATGCAGCAGGTGCCTGGCTGGTACCCAGTACACTCTGACACTGTTTTCCTACTAAATTCTTTATCTCATTCAAACAAGCCAGTTTCCTGCACATAGTTGGATGTTTCATGTGAACATAGGCTCTCTTTACAGCTCGCTATTATACGTCATCTTCAGTAAATCATTCCCATTGAGATATTCTGCAGAGGAAATTACTTACAGGGAACAGATGCCAGCAGTGTTGCTCACCTGATTTTGATAAGTTACTGCAGAAGTGTATTTTGCAGTGACATTCATATAAAATAATAATGGTTATGGGTTTTATGCTTGGTATTTAGTTATAGTAATTACTTCCAAATTTGTTTGGTACTTTGGTATTAGCTTGACGACTATTCACTGTAACGGTGGTGGTGTGATTTAGCATCTGGTAATGCTGTGGTTTTTACCATCCTCTCCTGAGCTTAGAGCCCCCCTTGTCACAGTCACTAGGTGACCCCCACCTCCCGGCCAGGCTTTCCCCCCTTCATAATAGTTCTGGCTGTGTAAGTACAGAGGTTGGTGTTAGGAGAGGGGCAGATTTGTGTGAGACAGAGGCCAGGGGGAAAGTCACCTCAACATCGACCCCCATGTGGTGATGAAAAATGTGACTTTACCTATGAAACTGTGATGGGGCAGCCTGGCCAAAAAGTGGGAACCACCATGCAGCTGTGACGGGGGCTCTGGGCACAGGAGATGTACACTGCTGGGTCTGGACGTGGAAGGACTCCACCAGGCTATACACAGGAGGGTAATGTTTTTTCTCGGCTAATATCAGCTGTGAGTGTTTTGTGAAGGCACTGCTGCCATGACAGTGAATGATCAACGAGCTAATACGTAAATACTGCTTGTATCTAAAGATCCCTCAGCAACATGACCTGAGGAGCTGGTTACATTTTTAACTAACTTCCTGCACCAAGCGTCCGGTACCAGCGCTGTACAGGCGGCCCCCACTACCCAGTAACACCACCGCGTGTCACTGCTTGACATACAGGGTGTTGCATTGAAATTGCAGTCAAATTGCACTGAGCAGCGGCAGACAGGAGGCTGAACTGCTCGGCAGACGTGCAGTTCAGCCGTCCCTCTGAAAGGGGCCTAAGAGATGGATTTGGAATTGAAGTTTGTTTTGTTTTGATAAAAGGGAGACATTGAGAGCCCAATATAGTGTAGTATGTACAGGATGATAAACAGTGAGATATATATACTCACAAACAAGGGTTACCACTCAGGCAACCACTGTAAATGCAGGTGAGGAGATTAGACCTGTCCTCGCTCAGGATTAAGATGTCGCTCTCTGTATATCGGAAAGGTAGGGGTAGGTCACCCCTTCACCAGGGGTGGAAACAGTGTATTTGCTAGAGAACAGAGGCGCCAACAGGATAAAAAGTGATAAAAACTTTAAACTTGCTAGGGAGGCAGTGGTGGACTTACCTCCAGAAAGCAGACACGAACAACTGTTTGAATCAAACAATTGAATTTATTAAGAGTACCCCAATAAATGCATTGCGATTCGCAGGCACAGCCCGCTTCATCAGGCAATAGAATAGGGGACAAACAACAGTAGCTCGGTAGAAAGACGAATAGCGCCTCTGCTTTTGTTTTGCTTTGGGTATTGACAACATGACACTGTTTTGGTTGTCAGTTTTGGTGCCTCCTATTGTTCACTACACCGTAACCCTGAAAAGTTTATGTTTCATTGACTAAGCTTAAATGTACTATACCATTATTGTCGCTGTTTATAGCACCAAAATATCCCATAGTGATTTAAAGCTTTGGTGGCACAGGCAGGCTATATATGCAATAACATGATGCAATCAGGTTGAAAAGATATATGTACTACTCCTGCTGCTATAAAAGAAGACTCCACTTTTCTTTGGGAAATAAGCAATCCCTTCACTTTATCTTTTAAGGGCTTTATCATTCTGCTCTGCTGATTCCTAATGCAGGAAGAGCAATTATCTGTCCAGCCTGTGCTACCATACATTGTACAGTATCTGGCCCAAGACTTTAGCAGTAGATAGTCTGGTAAGCTGAAAGGTAAGGCATCTATGAGTCAGACTAGTATTTCTATTCCAGTCCACTGATGTTCTGTTGGGCAGAGATGTGGGGAATGTGTAGGACAAATGGAAAGTGATTCTGCAGACTAGGCCACATTTTTCCATAGCTTTATTGGTGTGATTCAGGCACTGACATGCCCATTGTAGGCACATTAGCAGTGGACAGGTCATCATGGGCATTACAATTGGTCAGTGGTTATGCAGCCACATATGGAGTTTTCTATGTTGCACTGTGCGTATGGCCAGCATTATTTATTAGCAAATTATGCTACAGCAGCTATTCCATACAGTTGCACCAGAAGAGCTATCCCCCTTTCCCCTTGCCCTATAATGAGCATTGGGCAGTCATGACCCTGCCACCGGTTCACAGGTTGTCCTTCCTTGGACCAGTTTTGGTAGATGGTAACTACTGCATACCAGATATTTCCTACAGGACCTGCTTTATTGAGATGCTCAGACCAGCCATTTGGGAACCACAGTTTATCTCTTATCAAATGCGCTCAGATCCTTAATCTTAACATCTTTTCCTGCTTTCAGCACATCACGTTCAAGAACTAACTGTTCACTTCCTGTTATAAGTGCCCTTATAACAAGATATTCACAAGACATTCCCGCTTTATTCACTTTACCTATCAGTTAAGTTGATCAGTGTAAACTGTACATGTACAGTATTCTCATTTATTGCCTAGTCCACTGAATCTTTATAGCTTTCTCCTTTAACAATGGAAATAAAAGGAACTGGGAGGGAAGTCTCTTCTAGATTACTGTTACTGTAGCACAAGTGTCATTTTGCTTTTAATGTCAGATGGCATAGTTGCCTTATTAGAGCTCACATACTCATTTTAGCGGCTGCAGTTGCTTTCTGCATGTACAGAATACTATTATTTATGACTGAAGCCCGGCTTTGTTGGTATTCAGCCAGTGGTAATACATTAGATTTGTTGCTGATTGATACAAAGTGGCACTTCATTTGCATGATATTGAAATGTAGGGCATCAACAAATAGCTTTTAAATACCTCCCAAATGAGCTAAAGAATTCATAAAATTTGTAAATTAATTAGCTGAGAGTTATTTAATGTTACACAAATGAGAATGAAAAAGTCTTGCTTTATAAATCCTTCTAAAGCTCCTTTGTAAGCATTGTAAAGCCAATTCTGTAGCTGTTCCTGTGCTTAGAGGACGCATTCACATTGCTCAGCAGATGTTTCCTCAAGTTGTTTTGCTGTAAGATAAGCTATTATGTAAAATCCTCAAATTTTCATAAGAACATAAAAGGAGAATGCAGAGTAATTGATCAAGAGCTTTCTTGTTGCTTTTACACAGTATGTTATAGCCTGGCACTGTCTGTACAGTACTACAAGTAGAAAACAGTTTATTGAAGGCCAAATCCACAGAGAAAACTGGCATTGCATGTCTTGGTGGGTATACTGATTTGCATCAGTCCGTTGTAACTCAATTTTGCAGTTGTACTGTGTACTTTGTGTGTCGGCCTCATATTAGAGTCATAACTAGGTTCCACTCTGTCATAGCTGGACGCCACGGCTACAGAGAGATCACACACCACATTTTCATGCAGTCAGTTTACAATGGACTGAATTCTGGTGGACATACCTCACCACCAAAGTCTCTGAAAGAGAGAAGAATTTACCTTGCTAGAACCTGTAAAAAACTTACCATAGTCACTTTTTAAATACAGATAATTTTAAAAGGACACCTTAAGTGAGAGGAATGTGGAGGCTGCCATATCTCATTTAATATTGAATTGCCTGGCTGTTTTGCTGATTCTCTGCCCCTAATACTTTTATCCATAAACCATAAGCAAGCATGTAGAGCAGATGTTTGACTGGATTTGCCACATGCTTGTTTCAGGAGCGTGATTCAATCACTACTGATGCAAGAAAGATTAGCAGGATGCCAGGTAACTGGTATTGTTTAAAAGGAAATTAATATGGAAACCTCCATATACCTTTTATTTCAGGTTTCCTTTAAAGCTACAAAACCAGACTAGAAATACCCCTCCTGACACTGGATTTCAGAAATATATATATATATATATATATATATATATATATATATATATATATATATATATATATATATATATATATATATACACTTGATATCTATCTATCTATCTATCCCCATGCAAACAGTGGGGAGAACATACAATCTCGGTGCAGAATATATATATATACACTTGATATCTATCTATCTATCTATCTATCCCCATGCAAACAGTGGGGAGAACATACAATCTCGGTGCAGAAAGTGTCTTACCTTGCAGCACTGGGGACCCAGCGCTGGAAGGTAAGAGTGCTACCCACTACATCACCATGGTTGTATGTTTTCATTCTGCTCTCCATATTATCTCTGTGCAGATTGTTATCATCACCACCATATAAAGTCTATATAAGCCGAGTACTATGGACTAATGAGGAGTCAGTTTTTATTGTGGCCAATAGAATTGATGTATCATAAAACAGGGCCAATCAGCCTTGTTTAAGACACATAAGTTCACAATAAGTGCATATATAGAAACACTGTTTGTTTTGCGTTGTTCAAATACACTGCTCAAAAAAATAACAGGAACACCATCATAAGACATCCTAGATCTGAATGAATTAAATATTCTGATTAAATACTTAGTCCTTTACATTGTTGAATGTGCTGACAACAAAATCACACAAACATTATCAATGGAAATCACATTTATTAACCCAAGGACGTCTGGATTTGGAGTCACACTCAAAATTAAAGTGGAAAAAAACACTACAGGCTGATCCAACTTTGATGTAATGTCCTTAAAACAAGTAAAAATTAGGCTTAGTAGTGTGTGTGGCCTCCACGTGCCTATATGACCTTCCTACAACGCCTGGGCATGCTCCTGATGAGGTGGCGGATGGTCTCCTGAAGGATCTTCTCCCAGACCTGGACTAAAGCATCCACCAACTACTGGATAGATGTCCCAGATGTACTTAATTGGATTCAGGTCTGGGGAATGGGCGGGCCCGTCCATAGCATCAATGCCTTTGTCTTACAGGAACTGCTGACACACTCCCGCTTCATGAGGTCTAGCACTGCCTTGCATTAGGAGGAATCCAGGGCCAACTGCACCAGCCTATGTTCTTAAAAGGGGTCTGAGGATCTCATCTTGGAACCTAGTTACAGTCAGGCTACCTCTGGTGAGCACATGAGGGCTGTGTGCCCCCCCCCCCCCCCCAAAGAAATGCCACCTCACAGTCATGCTGTAGGATATTGCAGGCAGCAGAACATTCACTATGGTGTCTCCAGACTCTGTCACATCTGTCTCGTGCTCAGTGTGAACCTGCTTTCATCTCGGTGTTCCCTGGCAAATGGCAAACATCCTGCACAGTGTTGAGCTGTAAGCTCAACCCCCACCTGTGGACATCGGACCCTCATACCAACCTCATGGAGTCTGTTTCTGACCGTTTGGGCAGACACATGCACATTTGTGGCCCGCTGGAGGTCATTTTGCAGGGCTCTGGCAGCGCTCCTCCTGTTCCTCCTTGCACAAAGGAGGAGATAGCTGTCCTGCTGCTGGGTTGTTGCCCTCCTATGGCCTCCTCTACATCTCTTGATGTATTGGCCTGTCTCCTGGTAGCTCCTCCATGCTCTGGACACTGATAGACACAGCAAACCTTCTTGCCACAGCTGGCATTGATGTGCCATCCTGGATGAGCTGCACTACCTGAGCCACCTATGTGGGTTGTAGACTCTCATGCTACCACTAGAGTGAAAGCACTGCCAGCATTCAAAAGTGACCAAAACGTCAGCCTCAAAGCATAAGAACTAAGAAGTGGTCTGTGGTCACCACCTGTAGAACCACTCCTTTATTAGAGATGTCTTGCCAATTGTCTATAATTTTCACCTGTTATCTATTCCATTTGCACAACAGAATGTGAAATTGATTGTCAATCAGTGTTGGTATATATATATATATATATATATATATATATATATATATATATATGTACTGTGGTCTTAGTGGAGGGTTAAGCACGCACTATACACTGGACATGTGACATGATAAGATAGACATGTGTATGTACAGTGCCTAGCACACAAATAACTATGCTGTGTTCCTTTTTTTCTTTTTCTGCCTGAACGAGTTAAAAATCAGGTATGTAAGTGGCTGACTCAGTCCTGACTCAGACAGGAAGTGACTACAGTGTTACCCTCACTGATAAGAAATTTCCCTTTTTATCTCTTTCTTGCTCTCAGAAGCCATTTTCTGCTAGGAAAGTGTTTTATAGTTGGAATTTCTTATTAGTGAGGGTCACACTGTAGTCACTTCCTGTCTGAGTCAGTACTGGGTCAGCCACTTACATACCTGATATTTAACTCTTTCAGGAAGCGAA
This sequence comes from Hyperolius riggenbachi, assembly GCF_040937935.1. Taxonomy (NCBI): domain Eukaryota; kingdom Metazoa; phylum Chordata; class Amphibia; order Anura; family Hyperoliidae; genus Hyperolius; species Hyperolius riggenbachi. The sequence continues at coordinate 352,037,865 of NC_090647.1, read as the reverse complement.
AGAAAAAAAGGAACACAGCATAGTTATTTGTGTGCTAGGCACTGTACATACACATGTCTAGCTCATCATGTCACATGTCACTTAGGGTATCCTTTAACAGCTGATAACTCTCACTGTTATGCAGCGCTAACTTTAGTGAATCAACCCCATTGTGCTGAACAATATTGCACAACACCTATACCCCCATACCTGAAAACCATGTGTGGGGAACTATGATAATAAAGTGCCTCACCTCCTAAGTTATTATAAGTAGTGGTGGAACCAAAGTACTAGTGCAAATAGAGAAGGTAACCTGAGGAAATAGTTATCAAGAAGACCAACAGTAAGTGCAAACGTGCTTCAATAGTGAAGAATTACATGCATCAAATGAGTATGCTCATGCGTATCAAAGAAATAGAAATAAATGATAAACTACGATGACCTGATATGCATATAATCGTATGAGAACAGAGGCGCCAGCAGGATTAAAGGTAATAAAAGTTTTAAAATTTGCTGGGAGGCAGTGGTGGACTTACCTCCGGAAAGCAGACTCAAAATACTGTCTAAATTAAACAAATAAATGTATTATTGGTACTCCAAAAGATGCAACGCGTTTCGCAGGCACAGCCCGCTTCATCAGGCAATAAGATAGGGGACAAACAGTAGCTCATCAGTAGCACGAATAGCGCCTCTGCTGATCTAGAGATGACCACAGCTGTCAGAGGGCAGAGGGAGGCACACAAACCCTCCACGCATGGTGTGGTCCATGTGACCACTTTGTGAGGAGCTTATTTTGTTAGGGAAAAATAATTATTGTATTTACAGAAGGTTAAATAAGAGGAAAGAAAGTCATATGTGCAACCTGGTCCAACACATAGTTTATCGGGTATCGGCCATTATTCAAGAATGGCACGTTGACTTCAAAAGAGAAGTGTCTAAACTATAGTCTCCAGGATCACAAACCATGTTTAGCCCAACATGTGGGAAAAGTTAGGCCTGGAACCCACTAGCAGCACTTTTCTAAGCCTTCTGTAAGCACTTTTATTTGAAAAGCTCATGCCAATGTAATGCTATGGGTGTGATCCCACTTGAGAGATGTGATTTTTAAAAAAGAAAACTTATAGCATTATATTAGTAAGAGCTTTACAAATCCCAAGCGCTTAGAAAAGCGCTGCTAGTGGGCTCCAGGCCTTATACAGTGGTTCTCTGGTTTTAGATTGGGAAGCAAATTATTAAGCTTTGGTAGAATGCTTTGGTAAAGCTTTATAGGGAATTGTTAGCAAATAGACTGATTTTGTATGATCACTCTCAGACTATGAAATCAGATGTATGCCCAGGAGTACTAAGGTCCAGGTAAAATGTGCAATGGGAGAGAGGGGAAGGGCTAAGGGATACCCCGCTCCCCCCATTCCTTAATTAATGTAGGCACTGAGGCTGGCATGAGTGAGGACTGAGAAAATCTGCAGGAGTACGGAGTATATAAAACATTCAGAAAGGGACTTCACATTCCACTTCTTGAAGTGCAAGAAAAATGCATTTCAAGGGAAGGCTGTCAAATACATTTTGTATGCCTATTGCCAAGAGCATGAGCTGTGATTAAGTTTGGTTTGCCATATTAAAAGACTTTTCTGATATCATCAGAGACTTGGCGCATGGGCATAAATCCCACTTGGTCTCTCAAACTCTAAGAGGAATAAGGAATTTAGTAAGCTTTTCACTGAGATGGAAGTTGAAGTTAAAGTTTCTATTTTTAAAGGGCAATTCTAGGCAAGATAGCATTTTATCTTTCAAATGTTGACCTTATCTGTATTATAGAACAGTAACCTTGCCTCCAGGACTGGTGTGGCTTTTTGAAGAGTGTAGAGCTGGAATTGCTTGCCAGTAGTGTTTCAGTTGGAAGATTGCAATTTTTTTTGCTTTAAGTCAGATCTCTGAGCCCTCATTGTATGCTTAGAGTTCTGTGTGTTTCTACTTCTGTCTCCCTCAGCTCCTGTAAAGATGCTCTGACTCATATGTACTGTGCTACAGCTTATGATTAATCATGGGTTGGTAAACCTGTATATAAAAGAGAAAGGGGTCCGTGCTTCTGACAGTTAAAGGAGTCCCTTAAAGTACCACTATTGCATTAATTTTTTAAAGTTTTTATATACATATGTAGTCATACATGTAAGAAATCTCACTATACACTAATGCACTATTAATTACTTTTTCCCATGTTCCCATCGCTTACAGTAGGCAGTAAAAATGTAAGGTTTTGGACTAGTCCATCTCCTTATGGGGGGTTCTCTGGGTTTTCTTTATTTTGGAAAACACTTACCAAATGAAAGTTGCTCAGTTCAATTACTAAAATAGTGTGCAAGCAAGTTGGGAGGCGGAATAGCATCTTTGTATAGATCCTTTCAATAGAGTGCTTTTGTAAAAAATAAAGGAAATACTGAGAATTCCCCTTGAGGAGATTTTCACTGCCTACTGCTGCAGGTTTCAATCAAAAAGATAGGAAGAAAAATCTGCCACTGCAGTGAATGAAATGACCATTTAATCATTCCCAGACTGTGTTCATAAGTGTGCATTCAGCGAGGCAATTAAAAAAAAGGAGAACAATACAGTCCTACTATTAGGTGTGATGGATGGCAGTGGGTGCAGGGTGTGATACGGGCAGCCTAACGGCTGGTCGAGCCTCAGAAGAAGCACCGCCGTGCGAAATGGCCGTTAGGCTGCCCGTATCACACCCTGCACCCACTGCCATCCATCACACCTAATGGTAGGACTGTATTGTTCTCCTGTTTTTGAATTGCCTCGCTGAATGCACGCTTATGAACACAGTCTGGGAATGATTAAATGGTCATTTCATTCACTGCAGTGCCGGATTTTTCTATCTTTTCCTGTTTTCCTGATTGCTTACCTAAAACCATGCATTGCGCTTCACAACGCAAGCGCTCAAGAAGTGCTGCAGGCACTGCGATTGCAATTTTCTAAAATTGCAGTGTGCTACTTTGTACTGCGCCTCGCGATTTGCATTCTTTTCATGAAAAATCATGTGATTTTAAAATTGCAGTGCAGCGCAGAATTATGCACAGAATGAACTAAATGTTTCTTCATTTAACTCGGTAATTAAAGCTTGCTGTACAAAGTCTTCAGATTTTTACATTTGTTCAGCCAAAATGTATAAGTAGAGTTTGGATAATATTGTCTGGCTTTGTAAATCCAGCACGTAAATAAATGAAAAGACGGAATTGTGGAAAAAGTCTAGCATGAATGGCACAATTTTGGACCACTAATAAGTTGTACTATTAATTGTAAAAAAAAAAAGTTAGATCTCACAGTAGAAGGAAGCCTCTGGACCATTTAGGGGCTTCCCTGATCCTCCAGGATTCCTCGGCTGCCAGCCCGGACCCTCATCGTCTTCACGCTCATGCTCCCCTACATGTATGAGCGGCTGCACTGCGCAGGCTCCATTTGGGGCCGCACCGGCGCATTAGCACAAAGCTGCTCATGCACGAAGGAAACAGCCACGCACAAAAAGCTCCTGGGCTACTGCGCAGACATGGGCCATACTTTGCCACCGTACAGTGCGGACGAGCTCATACATGGAGGGGAACGCAGCAGCGAACATTAATACTGAATATTGTAAAAAGGGTACCAGCACTGGAATGGCGGGGCCATGGAAGATCGGGGCAGCCTCTGGACTATTCTGAGCCTCCCTCCACTGAGGTAAGTATCTAACTTTTTATTTTTCATTCTGACTATAGGTACCTTTTAAGGTGCCCTTGATTACTTTAGATTGTAAACTAACTGTGGTAACATGAACTAATTTTGTACATACATAACCAAAGCAATGACCTGGCACATTTACTATATTCTTCTTCTCACCATGCGTGCTTACTAATAATACTCATATGCTACCATCCACCCACTCAACTTACAAATAATATCCACTTTCCCTCACTGAACAACCTGAGCCTCCATTTTTTAGCTTGGTTAAAGCAGACTGCTGTAGTTCCGAGGAGGGTCACATGATAATCGGAGTACCTGCTGGAGACATTGAAGGAGGTTGGGGCAGGATCTTGATCATAGAAGGAAAAAGATCAGTAGCTAATCATTTTCAGAAATGACAGAATAGGCAGTATATTTATCTACTAACAATAGGGCACTAGCTGCTGATATGAAATTAAGAAGGCCATCTAGAGTGTGTTATGCCCCGTACATCCTTTTAATTAACCCTTAACACCAGTTTCTTGACCTTTGGATGAGATTGCGTGGAATAAGAGCTATACAGAGATGCAAATTGCCTATAGCTGAGCAGTGTGTTTTGGCCAGTGGATAGGGGAGAAGGAAGGATGGAGCAACACACGAAGAGTGGAGTCCAGCAGGGCATTTAAAGCATACCTGAATTGACATATGACAGGATGAGATATACATATAGACATATGGTACCAGCCAGGTCCGCCATCAGAAATTTCAGGTCCCCATACTGGGCAAAAAATCATGCCAAATCACAATCTGAAGAAAACAGTTCTTTAATGGTCTGAACACATGAACGCCTTTGTGTCCGCTTTTCATCTTTCATCTGTATCATTGATGTGTTGCTGAAAAGCAACATACATGTTTTTAAGGGCAGCCAGAGCCAGGCAGGCATCAATTCTCCAGGCCCTAGGCAGGTTCTATACTTTCAGCTCCCTGAAGCAAGCGTAGTAGTAGGCGTAATGCAAACCTTTGTTTATTTTGTTAAGGGACGTGTCAAGTTTGCTTTCAGTATACTGGTACTGGTGTTATCTGCCATTAAAAGTGATTTTTTATCTAATCATTTGTTGAAAACTGTCAGTCTGTATCTGTCAGAAGAGACAAATAACTCAGAACGTGGCAGTGTGCTGCCAAGAGGAGAAAGTTATCTCAAGGTTGGAACATTCCAGATAAATTTAGAATATAAATTAGCACATACAATCTTTCTTACATATTAATGTTAGTACTGTTGTAGATTTTTTTCCAGGTATTTGATAAAATACATCTGTATTGATAGATATACTGAGACTTCCATTGCTACCTCATGTTTAAAACAGGGCTCCGGGGTCGCAAAATGATTTTTTTGGCTTCAGTATTCTTTTGACCCCTGACTTAGAGTCATGTAGCCAGTATAGTCAGGGTAGAGTTAGGACATCT